>NW_026607576.1:400552-586105 GCF_029499605.1 Hyla sarda
GAAACCAGCTGAGAGCTATTTATAAAGAAAAGGCGCCATTTTGATAAATTTGGTGCCGATGCACGTGACGTACATTGTGAGAAATCCCCCTCAGTCTATGAATCCGTGTAGCGTAGAGCAACTCACTGCCGTACGCGGTACAGAAGACCCCAAGGGTGAGGGCAGAAGAGATGGGACAGAAGACCCCAAGGGTGAGGGCAGAAGAGATGGGACAGAAGACCCCAAGGGTGAGGGCAGGAGGAGATGGGACAGAAGACCCCAAGGGTGAGGGCAGAAGAGGAGATGGGACAGAAGACCCCAAGGGTGAGAGCAGAAGAGATGGGACAGAAGACCCCAAGGGTGAGGGCAGGAGGAGATGGGACAGAAGACCCCAAGGGTGAGAGCAGAAGAGATGGGACAGAAGACCCCAAGGGTGAGGGCAGGAGGAGATGGGACAGAAGACCCCAACGGTGAGGGCAGGAGGGGATGGGACAGAAGACTCCAACAGTGAGGGCAGAAGAGATGGGACAGAAGACCCCAAGGGTGAGGGCAGAAGAGATGGGACAGAAGACTCCACCGGTGAGGGCAGGAGGAGATGGGACAGAAGACTCCAATGCTGAGGGCAAAAGAGATGGGAGAGAAGACCCCAAGGGTGAGGGCAGAAGAGGAGATGGGACAGAAGACCCCAAGGGTGAGGGCAGAAGAGATGGGACAGAAGACTCCACTGGTGAGGGCAGTAGAGATGGGACAGAAGACTCCATCGGTGAGGGCAGAAGAGATGGCACAGAAGACTCCACTGGTGAGGGCAGAAGAGATGGGACAGAGGACTCCACTGGTGTGGGCAGAAGAGATGGGACAGAAGACTCCACCGGTGAGGTCAGAAGAGGAGATGGGACAGAAGACCCCAACAGTGAGGGCAGGAGGAGATGGGACAGAAGACCCCAATGGTGGGGGCAGAAAAGGATGGGACAGAAGACCCCAATGCTGAGGGCAGAAGAGATTCGACAGAAGACCCCAACGGTGAGGGCAGGAGGAGATGGGACAGGAGACTCCAATGGTGAGGGCAGAAGAGATGGGACAGAAGACTCCACCGGTGAGGGCAGAAGAGATGGGACAGAAGACTCCACTGGTGAGGGCAGGAGGAGATGGGACAGAAGACTCCACTGGTGTGGGCAGAAGAGATGGGACAGAAGACTCCACCGGTGAGGGCAGAAGAGGAGATGGGACAGAAGACCCCAACAGTGAGGGCAGGAGGAGATGGGACAGAAGACCCCAATGGTGGGGGCAGAAAAGGATGGGACAGAAGACCCCAATGCTGAGGGCAGAAGAGATTTGACAGAAGACCCCAAGGGTGAGGGCAGAAGAGATGGGACAGGAGACTCCAATGGTGAGGGCAGAAGAGATGGGACAGAAGACTCCACCGGTGAGGGCAGAAGAGATGGGACAGAAGACTCCACTGGTGAGGGCAGGAGGAGATGGGACAGAAGACTCCACTGGTGTGGGCAGAAGAGATGGGACAGAAGACTCCACCGGTGAGGGCAGAAGAGGAGATGGGACAGAAGACCACAACAGTGAGGGCAGGAGGAGATGGGACAGAAGACCCCAATGGTGGGGGCAGAAAAGGATGGGACAGAAGACCCCAATGCTGAGGGCAGAAGAGATGGGACAGAAGACTCCACCGGTGAGGGCAGGAGGAGATGGGACAGAAGACCCCGATGGTGAGGGCAGAAGAGATGGGACAGAAGACTCCACCGGTGAGGGCAGAAGAGATGGGACAGAAGACTCCAAGGGTGAGGGCAGAAGAGATGGGACAGAAGACTCCACCGGTGAGGGCAGAAGAGATGGGACAGAAGACTCCAAGGGTGAGGGCAGAAGAGATGGGACAGGAGACTCCAAGGGTGAGGGCAGAAGAGATGGGACAGAAGACCCCAATGGTGAGGGCAGAAGAGATGGGACACAAGACCCCAACGGTGAGGGCAGGAGGAGATGGGACAGAAGACCCCAATGGTGAGGGCAGGAGGAGATGGGACAGAAGACCCCAACTGTTAGGGCAGTAGAGGAAGGGACAGAAGACCCCAATGGTGTGGGCAGAAGAGATGGGACAGAAGACCCCAACAGTGAGGGCAGAAGAGGATGGGACAGAAGACCTTAAAGGTGAGGGCAGGAGGAGATGAGACAGTAGACCCCAACGGTGAGGGCAGGAGGAGATGGGACAGAAGACCCCAACGGAAAGGGCAGGAGGAGATGGGACAGAAGACCCCAACGGTGAGGGCAGAAGGAGATAGGGCAGAAGACCCCAACGGAAAGGGCAGGAGGAGATAGGGCAGAAGGTGCCGACTTAACATGGCCACAGTTTGGAAACTTATATCACAGCTGTTTTCTAGTTCAGCCAGAAAGTGGAGAAAACCGGACTATTCACAGTGGCATGACTCCTCCCCCCACCATCATCATGTCCCCCCATCATCCTCATGCCTCCTCCCCACCATCATCCTCATGCCTCCTCCCCACCATCATGTCCCCCCATCATCCTCATGCCTCCTCCCCACCATCATGTCCCCCCATCATCCTCATGCCTCCTCCCCATCATCATCCTCATGCCTCCTCCCCATCATCATGTCCCCCCACCATCATCCTCACGCCTCCTCCCCATCATCATCATGTTCCCCCATCATCCTCATGCCTCCTCCCCATCATCATGTCCCCCCACCATCATCCTCACGCCTCCTCCCCATCATCATCATGTTCCCCCATCATCCTCATGCCTCCTCCCCATCATCATGTCCCCCCACCATCATCCTCACGCCTCCTCCCCATCATCATCATGTTCCCCCATCATCCTCATGCCTCCTCCCCATCATCATGTCCCCCCACCATCATCCTCACGCCTCCTCCCCATCATCATCATGTTCCCCCATCATCCTCATGCCTCCTCCCCATCATCATGTCCCCCCACCATCATCCTCACGCCTCCTCCCCATCATCATCATGTTCCCCCATCATCCTCATGCCTCCTCCCCATCATCATGTCCCCCCACCATCATCCTCATGCCTCCTCCCCATCATCATCATGTCCCCCCATCATCCTCATGCCTCCTCCCCATCATCATCCTCATGCCTCCTCCCCATCATCATGTCCCCCCACCATCATCATTCCTCCTCCCCACCATCATCATGTCCCCCCATCATCCTCATGCCTCGTCCCCATCATCATGTTCCCCCATCATCCTCATGCCTCGTCCCCATCATCCTCATGCCTCGTCCCCATCATCATGCCTCCTCCCCATCATCATGTCCCCCCACCATCATCATTCCTCCTCCCCACCATCATCATGTCCCCCATCATCCTCCTGCCTCCTCCCCATCTTCATGTCCCCCATCATCCTCCTGCCTCCTCCCCATCATCATGTCCCCCATCATCCTCCTGCCTCCTCCCCATCATCATGTCCCCCATCATCCTCATGCCTCGTCCCCATCATCATGTCCCCCCCCACAATCATCATGCCTCGTCCCCATCATCATGTCTCTCCCGCAATCATCATGCCTCCTCCCCATCATCATGTCCCCCATCATCCTCCTGCCTCCTCCCCATCATCATGTCCCCCATCATCCTCCTGCCTCCTCCCCATCATCATGTCCCCCCATCATCCTCATGCCTCCTCCCCATCATCATGCCTCCTCCCCACCATCATCATGTCCCCCCATCATCATGCCTCCTCCCTATCATCATGTCCCCCCATCATCCTCATGCCTCCACCCCACCATCATCATGTCCCCCCATCATGTCTCCTCCACACCATCATCATGTCTCCTCTACACCATCATCATGTCCCCCCCACCATCCTCATGCCTCCTCCCCATCATCATGTCCCCCCCACAATCATCATGTCTCCTCCCCACCCTCATCATGTCCCCCATCATCATGCCTCCTCCCCACCATCATCATGTCTCCTCCCCACCATCATCATGTCCCCCATCATCATGCCTCCTCCCCATCATCATGTCCCCCCCACCATCATCATGTTCTCCCCACCATCATCATGCCTCCTCCCCATCATCATGCCTCCTCCCCACCATCATCATGCCTCCTTCCCACCATCATCATGCCTCCTCCCCACCATCATGTCCCCCCATCATCATCATGTCCCCCCCACCATCATCATGTCCACCCATCATCATCATGTCCCCCCCATTATCATCATGTCCCCCCTCCATCATCATGCCTCCTCTCCACCATCATCATGTCCCCCCACCATCATCATGCCTCCTCCCCATCATCATGTCCCCCCATCATCATCATGTCCCCCCCACCATCATCATGTCCACCCATCATCATCATGTCCCCCCCATCATCATCATGTCCCCCTCCATCATCATGCCTCCTCTCCACCATCATCATGTCCCCCCACCATCATCATGCCTCCTCCCCATCATCATGCCTCTTCCCCACCATCATCATGTCCCCCCACCATCATCGTGTCCCCCCCATCATCATGCCTCCTACCCATCATCATGCCCCCCCCCCACAATCATCATGCCTCCTCCCCACCATCATCATGTCTCCCCCCACCATCATCATGTCCCACCATCATCATGCCTCTTCCCCACCATCATCATGTCTCCTCCCCACCATCATCGTGTCCCCCCATCATCATGCCTCCTCCCCATCATCATGTCCCCCTCCCACAATCATCATGCCTCCTCCCCATCATCATGTCTCCTCCCCACCATCATCATGTCCCCTCATCATGCCTCTTCCCCACCATCATCATGTCTCCTCCCCACCATCATCGTGTTCCCCCCATCATCATGCCTCCTCCCCATCATCATGTCCCCCCACAATCATCATGCCTCCTCCCCATCATCATGTCTCCTCCCCACCCTCATCATGTCCCCCATCATCATGCCCTCCCCACCATCATCATGCCTCCTCCCCACCATCATCATGTCCCCCATCATCATCATACCTCCTCCCCACCATCATGCCTCCTCCCCACCATCATGTCCCCAACCATCATCATGTCCCCCCCATCATCATCATGTCCCCCCATCATCATCATGTCCCCCCCACCATCATCATGTCCACCCATCATCATCATGTCCCCCCTCCATCATCATGCCTACTCCCCATCATCATGTCCCCCCACCATCATCATGCCTCCTCCCCACCATCATCATGTCCCCCCCACCATTATCATGCCTCCCCCATCATCATGTCCCCCCACCATCATCATGCCTCCTCCCCACCATCATCATTTCCCCCCACCATCATCATGCCTCCCCCACCATCATGCCTCCCCCCCACCATCATCATGTCCCCCCACCATCATGCCTCCTCCCCACCATCATCATGTCCCCCCATCATCATGTCCCCCCCACCATCATCATGCCTCCTCCCCACCATTATCATGTCCCCAACCATCATGTCCCCCCATCATCATCATGTCCCCCCACCATCATCATGCCTCCCCCCACCATCATCATCATGTCCCCCCATCATCATCATGTCCCCCCATCATCATGCCTTCCCCCACCATCATCATGCCTCCCCCCCACCATCATCATGTCCCCCCCACCATCATGTCCCATCATCATCATGCCTCCCATCATCATCATCATCATGTCCCCCCATCATCATCATGTCCCCCACCATCATCATGCCTCCCCCCACCATCATCATGTCCCCCCATCATCATCATGTCCCCCCACCATCATCATGCCTCCTCCCCACCATCATGTCCCCCCACCATCATCATGTCCCCTCCCCACCATCATCATGCCTCCCCCCCATCATCATGCCTCCTCCCCACCATCATCATGTCCCCCACCATCATCATGCCTCCCCCCACCATCATCATCATGTCCCCCCATCATCATCATGTCCCCCCACCATCATCATGCCTCCCCCCACCATCATCATGTCCCCCCCATCATCATGCCTCCTCCCCATCATCATCATGTCCCCCCACCATCATCATGCCTCCTCCCCACCATCGTCATGTCCCCCCATCATCATCATGTCCCCCCACCATCATCATGCCTCCCCCCACCATCATGCCTCCTCCCCACCATCATCATGTCCCCCCCACCATCATGTACCCCCACCATCATCATGCCTCCCCCCACCATCATCATGTCCCCCCACCATCATCATGTCCCCTCCCCACCATCATCATGCCTCCCCCCCACCATCATCATGTCCCCTCCCCCCCACCATCATCATGTCCCCACCATCATCATGCCTCCCCCCCACCATCATCATGTCCCCCCCCATCATCATGTCCCCCCATCATCATGTCCCCCCCACCATCATCATGCCTCCTCCCCACCATCATCATGTCCCCCCATCATCATCATGTCCCCCCACCATCATGCCTCCTCCCCACGATCATCATGTCCCCCCCACCATCATGTCCCCCCACCATCATCATGCCTCCCCCATCATCATGCCTCCTCCCCACCATCATCATGTCCCCCCACCATCATCATGTCCCCCCACCATCATCATGCCTCCCCCCATCATCATGCCTCCCCCCCATCATCATGCCTCCTCTCCACCATCATCATGTCCCCCCACCATCATGCCTCCCCCCATCATCATGCCTCCCCCCACCATCATCATGTCCCCCCATCATCATCATGTCCCCCCACCATCATCATGCCTCCCCCCACCATCATGCCTCCTACCCACCATCATCATGTCCCCCCCACCATCATGTCCCATCATCATGCCTCCCCCCATCATCATGCCTCCCCCCCACCAGCATCATGTCCCCCCACCATCATCATGCCTCCCCCCCATCATCATGCCCCCCCCACCATCATCATGTCCTCCCCACCATCATGTCCCCTCCCCACCATCATCATGCCTCCCCCCACCATCATCACGTCCCCTCCCCCCCACCATCATCATGTCCTCCCCACCATCATGCCTCCTCCCCACCATCATCATGCCTCCCCCCCACCATCATCATGTCCCCCCCACCATCATCATGTCCCCTCCTCCCCACCATCAGCATGCCTCCCCCCCACCATCATCATGTCCTCTCCCCATCACATCATCATGCCTTCTCGGTCGGCCTCTCTGACTAAATTGGAAAACTGCGTCCTCAGTAAGTAAAGTCTTCTGTCCCATCTCGTTCTGTCCTTTCCGTTGTGCAGCTCATACGGAGGTGACAGATGAACTATGGGGGATCATTTATTCATTGTTTCTGTATATAAAGTGATTTTTCACACTTTTTTGCCGGTTGTAAGTCAGGTGTACCTGCGCCAAATTTATCAAAATGTCACGTTCTTCATAAATAGCCTGGATCTAATATGTTTCCAAGTGCGGTCTGGGCTGGAGTGAGACTGCGCAAAGCAAATCGACTTCATCTTAAGGGACGTTCATAAAATAACTCAGAAAAGTCACAATTTCCCCTATAATATAATGAATTTCTCCAGGGGGCCCCCATCTGTGCTGTTCAGCCATACAGAACGCATTGGAACTGCCATGGGAACCACGGCAACCTAGCCTTAAAGGGGTACTCTGCTGCTAGACATCTTATCCAAAGGATGGGGCATAAGATGTCTGATCGCGGGAGTCCCACTGCTGGGGCCCCCGCCATCTCCCGCAGCACATGTCGTTCTAAATAAATGCCGGGTTCCTGCGGCAGTGGTCGTGATGTCACAGTCACGCCCCCTCGTGACATCATGCCACGCCCCCTCCATTCATGTCTATTGGAGGGGGCGTGAGGACCAAACCAATGTTCAGTTACTACCTACAATAATGGACTGAACCAATGTACAGTCACTACGGACAATAATGGATCGAACCACCATATAGTCACAACCTACAATAGTGGACCGATCCAATGAACTGCCCCATGGACCAAACCAATGTTCAGTTACTACCTAAAATAATGGACTGGACCAATGTACAGTCACTACCTACAATAATGGATCAAACCAACGTACAGTCACTACCTACAATAATGGACCGAACCAATGTACAGTCACTACGTACAATAATGGACCGAACCAATGTACAGTCACTACCTACAATAATGGACTGAACCAATGTACAGTCACTACCTACAATAATGGACTGAACCAATGTACAGTCACTACCTACAATAATGGACTGAACCAATGTACAGTAACTACCTACAATAATGGACCGAACCAATGTACAGTCACTACCTACAATAATGGACTGAACCAATGTACAGTCACTACCTACAATAATGGACTGAACCAATGTACAGTCACTACCTACAATAATGGACTGAACCAATGTACAGTAACTACCTACAATAATGGACTGAACCAATGTACAGTCACTACCTACAATAATGGACTGAACCAATGTACACTACCTACAATAATGGATCAAACTAATGTACAGTCACTACCTACAATAATGGATCAAACCAACATACAGTCACTACCTACAATAATGGACTGAACCAATGTAGAGTTACTACCTACAATAATGGACTGAACCAATATACAGTCACTACCAACAATAATGGATCAAACCAAAGTACAGTCACTACCTACAATAATGGACCGATCCAATGTACAGTCACTTCCTACAGCCAACGGAGTTGAAGTTTTGCAACATCTGGAGGGCCAAAGTTGAGACCACTGATCTAGAACGTATGATGGGGGTCGTCATATTGTATTGTGTTGAGTATCCTCCCTAATATGTTATTGGTACATTTGATACAAATATATCGAAAGGTGTCCATGTTATCACAGAACATACACATCGTAAGGTCAGGCCTCACATTGTTACATCGAAAATCCTATTGGAATCAGAGCAGTTATAGGTGTAAAATGATACAAAAATTTTATTTTTGACACAGGTAACATGGCAGTCTAGGTGTAAATAATGCAACAATGCAGCATCTGCTATAGTTACACGGAGGTGGTATCAATCAATGACATTCCCCCCAAAAACGGTGCCGTGAAGAGGAATTTACTTTTCCTACATCATCAAAATGGTTTCTCCCCAGTATGGATTTTTTCATGCCTAACAAGATAGGATTTATCCGAAAAACATTTCCCACATTCTGAGCACAAATACGGTTTCTTCCCTGTGTGACTTCTCTCATGTCTAACGAGATCCGATTTATTGGTAAAACATTTCCCACATTCTGAACACGAATACGGCTTCTCTCCTGTGTGGGTTCTCCCGTGTATAACAAGTCGCGATCCCCGTGTAAAACATTTACCACATTCAAGACATGAATACGGCTTCTCTCCCGTATGACTTCTCTCATGTTTAACCAGATCTGATTTGCTTGAGAAACGTTTTCCACATTCTGAACAGAAATACGGCTTCTCTCCTGTATGAATTCTCTGATGGGCAACAAGATTGGATTTATCTCTAAAACATTTGCCACATTCTGAACAGGTATATGGCTTTACTCCTGTGTGACTTCTCTCATGCAAAATAAGATTTGATTTATCTGTAAAACATTTCCCACATTCTGAACATGAATACGGCTTCTCTCCTGTGTGAATTCTCTCATGTATTACAAGATGTGATTTTTGTGTAAATGATTTCCCACATTCCAAACATGAATGCGGCTTTTCTCCTGTGTGACTTCTCTCATGTTTAACAAGATCTGATCTCTTTACAAAACATTTCCCACATTCTGAACATGGATAAGGCTTCTCTCCCAGGTGACTTCTTGCATGCTTAACAAGATGTAATTTATTTGTAAAACACTGCCCACATTCTGAACAGGAATATGGCTTATTTTCTATGTGACTTCTCACATGTTTAACAAGATGGGATTTGCTTAAGAAACGTTTCCCACATTCTGAACACAAATATGGCTTATCTCCTGTGTGAATTCTCTTATGTATAGCAAGATATGAATTATTTGTAAAGCATTGCCCACATTCTGAACATGAATACGGCTTTTCTCCTGTGTGACTTCTCGCATGTATAACTAGCTCAGATTTATTTATGAAGCATTTTCTACATTGTGAACATGAATACGGTTTCTCTCCTGTGTGAATTCTCTCATGTCTAAGAAGATGTGATTTATTTGTAAAACATTTCAAACATTCTGAACATGAATACGGCTTCTCTCCTGTGTGACTTCTCTCGTGTAGAACAAGATGTGACTTACTTCTAAAACATTTCCCACATTCAGAACATGAAAAAGGCTTCTCTCCTGTGTGAGTTTTCTGATGATCCTTAAGTTTGCCTTTAGTAATAAAACATTTCCCACATTCTGAACATGAATACGGCTTCTCTCCAGTGTGAATTCTCTCATGTATAACAAGGTTTGATTTATCTGTAAAACATTTCCCACATTCTGAACACGAAAACAACTTCTTTCTTGCGTGTCTTCTCCTGTGTGTAACAAGATCTGATTTTCTTGTTAAATGTTTCCCACATTCATCACAATGAAACTTTCCCCCCACTTTCAGACCTGTCCATGTGGTAAGAATGTGTGGTCGGTGAGGAGAAGGTTCCCCATGATCAGGGGGATTATTATATGATAGATCTGGATGGACATTAGGGGTAAGAAGGTCTTCTCCTGAGGAGCGCTCCATGATCTCTCCATCTTCTCCTGAGGAGCGCTCCATGATCCCTCCATCTTCTCCTGAGGAGCGCTCCATGATCTCTCCATCTTGTCCTGAGGAGCACTCCATGATCTCTCCATCTTCTCCTGAGGAGCGCTCCATGATCTCTCCATCTTGTCCTGAGGAGCGCTCCATGATCTCTCCATCTTGTCCTGAGGAGCGCTCCATGATCTCTCCATCTTCTCCTGAGGAGCGCTCCATGATCTCTCCATCTTCTCCTTTATCATTCACGGAAAACATGAAATTTCCCTCAGAATTTATACTGGAATTTTCTGTTGGAATAAAAAAGGATTTTGTAAATTTTTCCTGTTGGGGTTCCCTCCCTCCAACCACAAGTCCCATGATTCCTTATTTGTAAGTGTGAGGTCACTTTTCACTCTCCCACACATCAGCCACCCTACCCATTGAAACACACCTATAATGCTTTTCATGCAATAGACCAGTGTTTTCTAACCAGGGTGCCTCCTGCTGTTGCAGAATGATCTCCCTCCCACCCAGCGGTCGCTCCACCCATTGAAGCAGGAGAAGCTCCCTCTGATCACCTGACTAGTGATATAATGTCTCGGGCCGCACTGCAACCTGGGAAAACCTAAGAAGACAATCATTTTGTATGCTGATAAAAATAAACATCAGGGAAAGGATCACAAGCTCGTAGGCGGAGGCCGTGATTGTGCTGTCAAGGCCACTCCCCCTTCATTCATGTCTACGGAAGGGGGCGTGTCTTCAGACACACCCCATCCCATAGACATGAATGGAGGGGGCATGACGTGCCATCAAAAGCGGGCGAGGCTGTGATGTCACGGCCACTGTCGCAGAAACCCGCTGTTTGTTTAGATTGCCGGGTGCTGCGTGAGATCGAAAGGTTCCCCGGCAGCGGGACCCCCGCGGTCAGACATCTTATCCCCTATCCTTTTTGTTTTTGTCCCCGTAGGATCACTAACATAATGCTTGGGAATACATAGCATTGTCACCCGTCAGTGTTACTTAGGCCTAATAAGCAAACGCTCAGAGGTCTGGAGGACTATAGGATCTGTCTGGTCTTGTCACCTATCGGAGCCCAGTGATCATGTCAAAGGGTCCAAATGGGAAGATGGAGCCTTCTTATCTACCTTATGTGCAGTTGATGTCCATGAGACATGTGAGGGGTTGAACAGCCAAAAAATTGAGTAATTTATGATCCAGAACTCTTAAAGTTATGCCAAACTTCTTCTAAATCCATTAGAACATACCTGGGGTAACACCTCCTGGAATTTCTTCCTTCACTTCCCTCGTGAACTGCTGATCGGCCCTGAACTTCTCTTCTTCATCCTCCACTTTAATATTGGTTAGAGGTCCACCCTCCCTATAGAGATGTGATATAGGATCAGCCTCATCTACCTGATGCTTCTCTGGGACATTTCCCTCTGGACAGTCCTGGGAATACAGAGGACGGGGACACCTCTCGGGTGGATTTCTATCAATGACTCCATCTGTAGGGAACACACAGGGAATGAATACATCAGTGCTGGATAGATTTCTATGTTACTAGGTAGTGAGAGTGATATCTATATATATATATGTCTCTTCTTACCTTGTGATGTGAGGGGCCGGTGATCCTCCATCATGACTATGTCCTGGTACAGATCCTTGTGTCCTTCTACATACTCCCACTCCTCCATGGAGAAATAGACCGCCACATCCTGACACCTTATAGGAACCTGACACACAATGATACCGTCATCACCAGACCCCTCCATTACTGTATAATGTCCCAGCAGTGTCACCTCTCTAATCATCACCAGACCCCTCCATTACTGTATAATGTCCCAGCAGTGTCACCTCTCCAATCATCACCAGACCCCTCCATTACTGTATAATGTCCCAGCAGTGTCACCTCTCTAATCATCACCAGACCCCTCCATTACTGTATAAAGTCCCAGCAGTGTCACCTCTCTAATCATCACCAGACCCCTCCATTACTGTATAATGTCCTAGCAGTGTCACCTCTCTAATCATCACCAGACCCCTCCATTACTGTATAATGTCCCAGCAGTGTCACCTCTCTAATCATCACCAGACCCCTCCATTACTGTATAATGTCCCAGCAGTGTCACCTCTCTAATCATCACCAGACCCCTCCATTACTGTATAATGTCCCAGCAGTGTCACCTCTCTAATCATCACCAGACCCCTCCATTACTGTATAATGTCCCAGCAGAGTCACCTCTCTAATCATCACCAGACCCCTCCATTACTGTATAATGTCCCAGCAGTGTCACCTCTCTAATCATCACCAGACCCCTCCATTACTGAATAATGTCCCAGCAGTGTCACCTCTCTAATCAACACCAGACCCCTCCATTACTGTATAATGTCCCAGCAGTGTCACCTCTCTAATCATCACCAGACCCCTCCATTACTGTATAATGCCCCAGCAGTGTCACCTCTCTAATCATCACCAGACCCCTCCATTACTGTATAATGTCCCAGCAGTGTCACCTCTCTAATCATCACCAGACCCCTCCATTACTGTATAATGTCCCAGCAGTGTCACCTCTCTAATCATCACCAGACCCCTCCATTACTGTATAATGTCCCAGCAGTGTCACCTCTCTAATCATCACCAGACCCCTCCATTACTGTATAATGTCCCAGCAGTGTCACCTCTCTAATCATCACCAGACCCCTCCATTACTGTATAATGTCCCAGCAGTGTCACCTCTCTAATCATCACCAGACCCCTCCATTACTGTGTAATGTCCCAGCAGTGTCACCTCTCTAATCATCACCAGACCCCTCCATTACTGTGTAATGTCCCAGCAGTGTCACCTCTCTAATCATCACCAGACCCCTCCATTACTGTGTAATGTCCCAGCAGTGTCACCTCTCTAAACATCACCAGACCCCTCCATTACTGTGTAATGTCCCAGCAGTGTCACCTCTCTAATCATCACCAGACCCCTCCATTACTGTATAATGTCCCAGCAGTGTCACCTCTCTAATCATCACCAGACCCCTCCATTACTGTATAATGTCCCAGCAGTGTCACCTCTCTAATCATCACCAGACCCCTCCATTACTGTATAATGTCCCAGCAGTGTCACCTCTCTAATCATCACCAGACCCCTCCATTACTGTATAATGTCCCAGCAGTGTCACCTCTCTAATCATCACCAGACCCCTCCATTACTGTATAATGTCCCAGCAGTGTCACCTCTCTAATCATCACAAGACCCCTCCATTACTGTATAATGTCCCAGCAGTGTCACCTCTCTAATCATCACCAGACCCCTCCATTACTGTATAATGTCCCAGCAGTGTCACCTCTCTAATCATCACCAGACCCCTCCATTACTGTATAATGTCCCAGCAGTGTCACCTCTCTAATCATCACCAGACCCCTCCATTACTGTATAATGGCCCAGCAGTGTCACCTCTCTAATCATCACCAGACCCGTCCATTACTGTATAATGTCCCAGCAGTGTCACCTCTCTAATCATCACCAGACCCCTCCATTACTGTATAATGTCCCAGCAGTGTCACCTCTCTAATCATCACCAGACCCCTCCATTACTGTATAATGTCCCAGCAGTGTCACCTCTCTAATCATCACCAGACCCCTCCATTAATGTATAATGTCCCAGCAGTGTCACCTCTCTAATCATCACCAGACCCCTCCATTACTGTATAATGTCCCAGCAATGTCACCTCTCTAATCATCACCAGACCCCTCCATTACTGTATAATGTCCCAGCAGTGTCACCTCTCTAATCATCACCAGACCCCTCCATTACTGTATAATGTCCCAGCAGTGTCACCTCTCTAATCATCACCAGACCCCTCCATTACTGTATAATGTCCCAGCAGGGTCACCTCTCTAATCATCACCAGACCCCTCCATTACTGTATAATGTCCCAGCAGTGTCACCTCTCTAATCATCACCAGACCCCTCCATTACTGTATAATGTCCCAGCAGTGTCACCTCTCTAATCATCACCAGACCCCTCCATTACTGTATAATGTCCCAGCAATGTCACCTCTCTAATCATCACCAGACCCCTCCATTACTGTATAATGTCCCAGCAGTATCCTCTCCAGTCATCACCAGACCCCTCCATTACTGTATAATGTCCCAGCAATGTCACCTCTCTAATCATCACCAGACCCCTCCATTACTGTATAATGTCCCAGCAGTGTCACCTCTCTAATCATCACCAGACCCCTCCATTACTGTATAATGTCCCAGCAGTGTCACCTCTCTAATCATCACCAGACCCCTCCATTACTGCATAATGTTCCAGCAGTGTCACCTCTCCAGTCATCACCAGACCCCTCCATTACTGTATAATGTCCCAGCAGTGTCACCTCTCTAATCATCACCAGACCCCTCCATTACTGTATAATGTCCCAGCAGTGTCACCTCTCCAGTCATCACCAGACCCCTCCATTATTGTATAATGTCCCAGCAGTGTCACCTCTCCAGTCATCACCAGACCCCTCCATTACTGTATAATGTCCCAGCAGTGTCACCTCTCTAATCATCACCAGACCCCTCCATTACTGTATAATGTCCCAGCAGTGTCACCTCTCCAGTAATCACCAGACCCCTCCATTACTGTATAATGTCCCAGCAGTGTCACCTCTCCAGTTATCACCAGACCCTTCCAATACTGTATAATGTCCCAGTAGTGTCACCTCTCCAGTCATCACCAGACCCCTCCATTACTGTATAATGTCCCAGCAGTGTCACCTCTCTAATCATCACCAGACCCCTCCATTACTATATAATGTCCCAGCAGTGTCACCTCTCTAATCATCATCAGACCCCTCCATTACTGTATAATGTCCCAGCAGTGTCACCTCTCTAATCATCACCAGACCCCTCCATTACTTTATAATGTCCCAGCAGTGTCACCTCTCTAATCATCACCAGACCCCTCCATTACTGTATAATGTCCCAGCAGTGTCACCTCTCCAGTCATCACCAGACCCCTCCATTACTGTATAATGTCCCAGCAGTGTCACCTCTCCAGTCATCACCAGACCCCTCTGTTACTGTATAATGTCCCAGCAGGGTCACCTCTCCAGTCATCACCAGACCCCTCCATTACTGTATAATGTCCCAGCAGTGTCACCTCTCCAGTAATCACCAGACCCCTCCATTACTGTATAATGTCCTAGCAGTGTCAACTCTCCAGTCATCACCAGACCCCTTCATTACTGTATAATGTCCCAGCAGGGTCACCTCTCCAATCATCACCAGACTCCTCCATTACTGTATAATGTCCCAGCAGTGTCACCTCTCCAGTCATCACCAGACCCCTCCATTACTGTATAATGTCCCAGCAGTGTCACCTCTCTAATCATCACCATACCCCTCCATTACTGTATAATGTCCCTGCAGTGTCACCTCTCCAGTCATCACCAGACCCCTCCATTACTGTATAATGTCCCTGCAGTGTCACCTCTCCAGTCATCACCAGAGCCCTCCATTACTGTATAATGTCCCAGCAGTGTCACCTCTCTAATCATCACCAGACCCCTCCATTACTGTATAATGTCCCAGCAGTGTCACCTCTCCAGTCATCACCAGACCCCTCCATTACTGTATAATGTCCCAGCAGTGTCACCTCTCCAGTCATCACCAGACCCCTCCATTACTGTATAATGTACCAGCAGTGTCACCTCTCTAATCATCACCAGACCCCTCCATTACTGTATAATGTCCCAGCAGTGTCACCTCTCTAATCATCACCAGACCTCTCCATTACTGTATAATGTCCCAGCAGTGTCACCTCTCTAATCATCACCAGACCCCTCCATTACTGTATAATGTCCCAGCAGTGTCACCTCTCTAATCATCACCAGACCCCTCCATTACTGTATAATCTCCCAGCAGTGTCACCTCTCTAATCATCACCAGACCCCTCCATTACTGTATAATGTCCCAGCAGTGTCACCTCTCTAATCATCACCAGACCCGTCCATTACTGTATAATGTCCCAGATGTGTCACCTCTCTAATCATCACCAGACCCGTCCATTACTGTATAATGTCCCAGCAGTGTCACCTCTCTAATCATCACCAGACCCCTTCATTACTGTATAATGTCCCAGCAGGGTCACCTCTCCAATCATCACCAGACTCCTCCATTACTGTATAATGTCCCAGCAGTGTCACCTCTCCAGTCATCACCAGACCCCTCCATTACTGTATAATGTCCCAGCAGTGTCACCTCTCTAATCATCACCATACCCCTCCATTACTGTATAATGTCCCTGCAGTGTCACCTCTCCAGTCATCACCAGACCCCTCCATTACTGTATAATGTCCCTGCAGTGTCACCTCTCCAGTCATCACCAGAGCCCTCCATTACTGTATAATGTCCCAGCAGTGTCACCTCTCTAATCATCACCAGACCCCTCCATTACTGTATAATGTCCCAGCAGTGTCACCTCTCCAGTCATCACCAGACCCCTCCATTACTGTATAATGTCCCAGCAGTGTCACCTCTCCAGTCATCACCAGACCCCTCCATTACTGTATAATGTACCAGCAGTGTCACCTCTCTAATCATCACCAGACCCCTCCATTACTGTATAATGTCCCAGCAGTGTCACCTCTCTAATCATCACCAGACCTCTCCATTACTGTATAATGTCCCAGCAGTGTCACCTCTCTAATCATCACCAGACCCCTCCATTACTGTATAATGTCCCAGCAGTGTCACCTCTCTAATCATCACCAGACCCCTCCATTACTGTATAATCTCCCAGCAGTGTCACCTCTCTAATCATCACCAGACCCCTCCATTACTGTATAATGTCCCAGCAGTGTCACCTCTCTAATCATCACCAGACCCGTCCATTACTGTATAATGTCCCAGATGTGTCACCTCTCTAATCATCACCAGACCCCTCCATTACTGTATAATGTCCCAGCAGTGTCACCTCTCTAATCATCACCAGACCCCTCCATTACTGTATAATGTCCCAGCAGTGTCACCTCTCTAATCATCACCAGACCCCTCCATTACTGTATAATGTCCCAGCAGTGTCACCTCTCTAATCATCACCAGACCCCTCCATTACTGTATAATGTCCCAGCAGTGTCACCTCTCTAATCATCACCAGACCCCTCCATTACTGTATAATGTCCCAGCAATGTCACCTCTCTAAAAATCACCAGACCCCTCCATTACTGTATAATGTCCCAGCAGTGTCCTCTCCAGTCATCACCAGACCCCTCCATTACTGTATAATGTCCCAGCAGCGTCACCTCTCTAATCATCACCAGACCCCTCCATTACTGTATAATGTCCCAGCAGTGTCACCTCTCAAGTCATCACCAGACCCCTCCATTACTGTATAATGTCCCAGCAGTGTCACCTCTCAAGTCATCACCAGACCCCTCCATTACTGTATAATGTCCCAGCAGTGTCACCTCTACAGTCATCACCAGACCCCTCCATTACTGTATAATGTCCCAGCAGTGTCACCTCTCTAATCATCACCAGACCCCTCCATTACTGTATAATGTCCCAGCAGGGTCACCTCTCTAATCATCACCAGACCCCTCCATTACTGTATAATGTCCCAGCAGTGTCACCTCTCCAGTCATCACCAGACCCCTCCATTACTGTATAATGTCCCAGCAGTGTCACCTCTCCAGTCATCACCAGACCCCTCCATTACTGTATAATGTCCCAGCAGAGTCACCTCTCTAATCATCACCAGACCCCTCCATTACTGTATAATGTCCCAGCAGTGTCACCTCTCTAATCATCACCAGACCCCTCCATTACTGAATAATGTCCCAGCAGTGTCACCTCTCTAATCAACACCAGACCCCTCCATTACTGTATAATGTCCCAGCAGTGTCACCTCTCTAATCATCACCAGACCCCTCCATTACTGTATAATGCCCCAGCAGTGTCACCTCTCTAATCATCACCAGACCCCTTCATTACTGTATAATGTCCCAGCAGTGTCACCTCTCTAATCATCACCAGACCCCTCCATTACTGTATAATGTCCCAGCAGTGTCACCTCTCTAATCATCACCAGACCCCTCCATTACTGTATAATGTCCCAGCAGTGTCACCTCTCTAATCATCACCAGACCCCTCCATTACTGTATAATGTCCCAGCAGTGTCACCTCTCTAATCATCACCAGACCCCTCCATTACTGTATAATGTCCCAGCAGTGTCACCTCTCTAATCATCACCAGACCCCTCCATTACTGTGTAATGTCCCAGCAGTGTCACCTCTCTAATCATCACCAGACCCCTCCATTACTGTATAATGTCCCAGCAGTGTCACCTCTCTAATCATCACCAGACCCCTCCATTACTGTGTAATGTCCCAGCAGTGTCACCTCTCTAAACATCACCAGACCCCTCCATTACTGTGTAATGTCCCAGCAGTGTCACCTCTCTAATCATCACCAGACCCCTCCATTACTGTATAATGTCCCAGCAGTGTCACCTCTCTAATCATCACCAGACCCCTCCATTACTGTATAATGTCCCAGCAGTGTCACCTCTCTAATCATCACCAGACCCCTCCATTACTGTATAATGTCCCAGCAGTGTCACCTCTCTAATCATCACCAGACCCCTCCATTACTGTATAATGTCCCAGCAGTGTCACCTCTCTAATCATCACCAGACCCCTCCATTACTGTATAATGTCCCAGCAGTGTCACCTCTCTAATCATCACAAGACCCCTCCATTACTGTATAATGTCCCAGCAGTGTCACCTCTCTAATCATCACCAGACCCCTCCATTACTGTATAATGTCCCAGCAGTGTCACCTCTCTAATCATCACCAGACCCCTCCATTACTGTATAATGTCCCAGCAGTGTCACCTCTCTAATCATCACCAGACCCCTCCATTACTGTATAATGGCCCAGCAGTGTCACCTCTCTAATCATCACCAGACCCGTCCATTACTGTATAATGTCCCAGCAGTGTCACCTCTCTAATCATCACCAGACCCCTCCATTACTGTATAATGTCCCAGCAGTGTCACCTCTCTAATCATCACCAGACCCCTCCATTACTGTATAATGTCCCAGCAGTGTCACCTCTCTAATCATCACCAGACCCCTCCATTAATGTATAATGTCCCAGCAGTGTCACCTCTCTAATCATCACCAGACCCCTCCATTACTGTATAATGTCCCAGCAATGTCACCTCTCTAATCATCACCAGACCCCTCCATTACTGTATAATGTCCCAGCAGTGTCACCTCTCTAATCATCACCAGACCCCTCCATTACTGTATAATGTCCCAGCAGTGTCACCTCTCTAATCATCACCAGACCCCTCCATTACTGTATAATGTCCCAGCAGGGTCACCTCTCTAATCATCACCAGACCCCTCCATTACTGTATAATGTCCCAGCAGTGTCACCTCTCTAATCATCACCAGACCCCTCCATTACTGTATAATGTCCCAGCAGTGTCACCTCTCTAATCATCACCAGACCCCTCCATTACTGTATAATGTCCCAGCAATGTCACCTCTCTAATCATCACCAGACCCCTCCATTACTGTATAATGTCCCAGCAGTATCCTCTCCAGTCATCACCAGACCCCTCCATTACTGTATAATGTCCCA
This sequence comes from Hyla sarda, assembly GCF_029499605.1. Classification (NCBI taxonomy): domain Eukaryota; kingdom Metazoa; phylum Chordata; class Amphibia; order Anura; family Hylidae; genus Hyla; species Hyla sarda. Next base: position 420,728 of record NW_026607576.1, read on the forward strand.
GCAATGTCACCTCTCTAATCATCACCAGACCCCTCCATTACTGTATAATGTCCCAGCAGTGTCACCTCTCTAATCATCACCAGACCCCTCCATTACTGTATAATGTCCCAGCAGTGTCACCTCTCTAATCATCACCAGACCCCTCCATTACTGCATAATGTTCCAGCAGTGTCACCTCTCCAGTCATCACCAGACCCCTCCATTACTGTATAATGTCCCAGCAGTGTCACCTCTCTAATCATCACCAGACCCCTCCATTACTGTATAATGTCCCAGCAGTGTCACCTCTCCAGTCATCACCAGACCCCTCCATTATTGTATAATGTCCCAGCAGTGTCACCTCTCCAGTCATCACCAGACCCCTCCATTACTGTATAATGTCCCAGCAGTGTCACCTCTCTAATCATCACCAGACCCCTCCATTACTGTATAATGTCCCAGCAGTGTCACCTCTCCAGTAATCACCAGACCCCTCCATTACTGTATAATGTCCCAGCAGTGTCACCTCTCCAGTTATCACCAGACCCTTCCAATACTGTATAATGTCCCAGTAGTGTCACCTCTCCAGTCATCACCAGACCCCTCCATTACTGTATAATGTCCCAGCAGTGTCACCTCTCTAATCATCACCAGACCCCTCCATTACTATATAATGTCCCAGCAGTGTCACCTCTCTAATCATCATCAGACCCCTCCATTACTGTATAATGTCCCAGCAGTGTCACCTCTCTAATCATCACCAGACCCCTCCATTACTTTATAATGTCCCAGCAGTGTCACCTCTCTAATCATCACCAGACCCCTCCATTACTGTATAATGTCCCAGCAGTGTCACCTCTCCAGTCATCACCAGACCCCTCCATTACTGTATAATGTCCCAGCAGTGTCACCTCTCCAGTCATCACCAGACCCCTCTGTTACTGTATAATGTCCCAGCAGGGTCACCTCTCCAGTCATCACCAGACCCCTCCATTACTGTATAATGTCCCAGCAGTGTCACCTCTCCAGTAATCACCAGACCCCTCCATTACTGTATAATGTCCTAGCAGTGTCAACTCTCCAGTCATCACCAGACCCCTTCATTACTGTATAATGTCCCAGCAGGGTCACCTCTCCAATCATCACCAGACTCCTCCATTACTGTATAATGTCCCAGCAGTGTCACCTCTCCAGTCATCACCAGACCCCTCCATTACTGTATAATGTCCCAGCAGTGTCACCTCTCTAATCATCACCATACCCCTCCATTACTGTATAATGTCCCTGCAGTGTCACCTCTCCAGTCATCACCAGACCCCTCCATTACTGTATAATGTCCCTGCAGTGTCACCTCTCCAGTCATCACCAGAGCCCTCCATTACTGTATAATGTCCCAGCAGTGTCACCTCTCTAATCATCACCAGACCCCTCCATTACTGTATAATGTCCCAGCAGTGTCACCTCTCCAGTCATCACCAGACCCCTCCATTACTGTATAATGTCCCAGCAGTGTCACCTCTCCAGTCATCACCAGACCCCTCCATTACTGTATAATGTACCAGCAGTGTCACCTCTCTAATCATCACCAGACCCCTCCATTACTGTATAATGTCCCAGCAGTGTCACCTCTCTAATCATCACCAGACCTCTCCATTACTGTATAATGTCCCAGCAGTGTCACCTCTCTAATCATCACCAGACCCCTCCATTACTGTATAATGTCCCAGCAGTGTCACCTCTCTAATCATCACCAGACCCCTCCATTACTGTATAATCTCCCAGCAGTGTCACCTCTCTAATCATCACCAGACCCCTCCATTACTGTATAATGTCCCAGCAGTGTCACCTCTCTAATCATCACCAGACCCGTCCATTACTGTATAATGTCCCAGATGTGTCACCTCTCTAATCATCACCAGACCCGTCCATTACTGTATAATGTCCCAGCAGTGTCACCTCTCTAATCATCACCAGACCCCTTCATTACTGTATAATGTCCCAGCAGGGTCACCTCTCCAATCATCACCAAACTCCTCCATTACTGTATAATGTCCCAGCAGTGTCACCTCTCCAGTCATCACCAGACCCCTCCATTACTGTATAATGTCCCAGCAGTGTCACCTCTCTAATCATCACCATACCCCTCCATTACTGTATAATGTCCCTGCAGTGTCACCTCTCCAGTCATCACCAGACCCCTCCATTACTGTATAATGTCCCTGCAGTGTCACCTCTCCAGTCATCACCAGAGCCCTCCATTACTGTATAATGTCCCAGCAGTGTCACCTCTCTAATCATCACCAGACCCCTCCATTACTGTATAATGTCCCAGCAGTGTCACCTCTCCAGTCATCACCAGACCCCTCCATTACTGTATAATGTCCCAGCAGTGTCACCTCTCCAGTCATCACCAGACCCCTCCATTACTGTATAATGTACCAGCAGTGTCACCTCTCTAATCATCACCAGACCCCTCCATTACTGTATAATGTCCCAGCAGTGTCACCTCTCTAATCATCACCAGACCTCTCCATTACTGTATAATGTCCCAGCAGTGTCACCTCTCTAATCATCACCAGACCCCTCCATTACTGTATAATGTCCCAGCAGTGTCACCTCTCTAATCATCACCAGACCCCTCCATTACTGTATAATCTCCCAGCAGTGTCACCTCTCTAATCATCACCAGACCCCTCCATTACTGTATAATGTCCCAGCAGTGTCACCTCTCTAATCATCACCAGACCCGTCCATTACTGTATAATGTCCCAGATGTGTCACCTCTCTAATCATCACCAGACCCCTCCATTACTGTATAATGTCCCAGCAGTGTCACCTCTCTAATCATCACCAGACCCCTCCATTACTGTATAATGTCCCAGCAGTGTCACCTCTCTAATCATCACCAGACCCCTCCATTACTGTATAATGTCCCAGCAGTGTCACCTCTCTAATCATCACCAGACCCCTCCATTACTGTATAATGTCCCAGCAGTGTCACCTCTCTAATCATCACCAGACCCCTCCATTACTGTATAATGTCCCAGCAATGTCACCTCTCTAAAAATCACCAGACCCCTCCATTACTGTATAATGTCCCAGCAGTGTCCTCTCCAGTCATCACCAGACCCCTCCATTACTGTATAATGTCCCAGCAGCGTCACCTCTCTAATCATCACCAGACCCCTCCATTACTGTATAATGTCCCAGCAGTGTCACCTCTCAAGTCATCACCAGACCCCTCCATTACTGTATAATGTCCCAGCAGTGTCACCTCTCAAGTCATCACCAGACCCCTCCATTACTGTATAATGTCCCAGCAGTGTCACCTCTACAGTCATCACCAGACCCCTCCATTACTGTATAATGTCCCAGCAGTGTCACCTCTCTAATCATCACCAGACCCCTCCATTACTGTATAATGTCCCAGCAGGGTCACCTCTCTAATCATCACCAGACCCCTCCATTACTGTATAATGTCCCAGCAGTGTCACCTCTCCAGTCATCACCAGACCCCTCCATTACTGTATAATGTCCCAGCAGTGTCACCTCTCCAGTCATCACCAGACCCCTCCATTACTGTACAATGTCCCAGCAGTGTCACCTCTCCAGTCATCACCAGACCCCTCCATTACTGTATAATGCCCCAGCAGTGTCACCTCTCTAATCATCACCTGACCCCTCCATTACTGTATAATGTCCCAGCAGTGTCACCTCTCCAGTCATCACCAGACCCCTCCATTACTGTATAATGTCCCAGCAGTGTCACCTCTCCAGTCATCACCAGACCCCTCCATTACTGTATAATGCCCCAGCAGTGTCACCTCTCTAATCATCACCTGACCCCTCCATTACTGTATAATGTCCCAGCAGGGTCACCTCTCTAATCATCACCAGACCCCTCCATTACTGTATAATGTCCCAGCAGTGTCACCTCTCTAATCATCACCAGACCCCTCCATTACTGTATAATGTCCCAGCAGGGTCACCTCTCTAATCATCACCTGACCCCTCCATTACTGTATAATGTCCCAGCAGGGTCACCTCTCTAATCATCACCTGACCCCTCCATTACTATATAATGTCCCAGCAGTGTTACCTCTCTAATCATCACCAGACCCCTCCATTACTGTATAATGTCCCAGCAGGGTCACCTCTCTAATCATCACCTGACCCCTCCATTACTGTATAATTCATGTAATACATATTCGCTATAACCAATCTACATATAAACATACCACAACGTCTCCTTTGCACGATGAAGCTCCGCCCACTTTTCTCACATGACCATCCTCACAGGTCCTTTAACCACAATCTATTGTATCCTGCTGAGCTCCGCCCCCTCTATTGAGGGTCACATGATTATGACATCTTCACAGGTCCTACACCTACAACATGTAAGGAATACTGAGCAAGTCCTGGTCGGGCAGTGAGGAGATTACGTGAGGAGGAGGTTTGTTACAGTGTGTCACCCCAGTAGTAAGGAGATTACATGAGAAGGGGGTTTGTTACAGTGTGTCACCCCAGTAGTAAGGAGATTACATGGGGAGGGGGTTTGTTACAGTGTGTCACCCCAGTAGTAAGGAGATTACATGAGGAGGGGGTTTGTTACAGTGTGTCACCCCAGTAGTAAGGAGATTACATGAGGAGGAGGTTTGTTACAGTGTGTCACCCCAGTAGTAAGGAGATTACATGAGGAGGGGGTTTGTTACAGTGTGTCACCCCAGTAGTAAGGAGATTACATGAGGAGGAGGTTTGTTACAGTGTGTCACCCCAGTAGTAAGGAGATTACATGAGGAGGAGGTTTGTTACAGTGTGTCACCCCAGTAGTAAGGAGATTACATGAGGAGGGGGTTTGTTACAGTGTGTCACCCCAGTAGTAAGGAGATTACATGAGGAGGGGGTTTGTTACAGTGTGTCACCCCAGTAGTAAGGAGATTACATGAGGAGGAGGTTTGTTACAGTGTGTCACCCCAGTAGTAAGGAGATTACATGAGGAGGGGGTTTGTTACAGTGTGTCACCCCAGTAGTAAGGAGATTACATGGGGAGGAGGTTTGTTACAGTGTGTCACCCCAGTAGTAAGGAGATTGCATGGGGAGGAGGTTTGTTACAGTGTGTCACCCCAGTAGTAAGGAGATTACATGAGGAGGAGGTTTGTTACAGTGTGTCACCCCAGTAGTAAGGAGATTACATGAGGAGGTTTGTTACAGTGTGTCACCCCAGTAGTAAGGAGATTACAGGAGGAGGTTTGTTACAGTGTGTCACCCCAGTAGTAAGGAGATTACATGAGGACGAGGTTTGTTACAGTGTGTCACCCCAGTAGTACGGAGATTACATGAGAAGGGGGTTTGTTACAGTGTGTCACCCCAGTAGTACGGAGATTAAATGAGAAGGGGGTTTGTTACAGTGTGTCACCCCAGTAGTAAGGAGATTACATGAGGAGGGGGTTTGTTACAGTGTGTCACCCCAGTAGTAAGGAGATTACATGAGGAGGGGGTTTGTTACAGTGTGTCACCCCAGTAGTAAGGAGATTACATGAGGAGGAGGTTTGTTACAGTGTGTCACCCCAGTAGTAAGGAGATTACATGAGGAGGAGGTTTGTTACAGTGTGTCACCCCAGTAGTAAGGAGATTACATGAGGAGGGGGTTTGTTACAGTGTGTCACCCCAGTAGTAAGGAGATTACATGAGGAGGGGGTTTGTTACAGTGTGTCACCCCAGTAGTAAGGAGATTACATGAGGAGGAGGTTTGTTACAGTGTGTCACCCCAGTAGTAAGGAGATTACATGAGGAGGGGGTTTGTTACAGTGTGTCACCCCAGTAGTAAGGAGATTACATGGGGAGGAGGTTTGTTACAGTGTGTCACCCCAGTAGTAAGGAGATTACATGAGGAGGAGGTTTGTTACAGTGTGTCACCCCAGTAGTAAGGAGATTACATGAGGTTTGTTACAGTGTGTCACCCCATTCACCTCCAGCTGATCAGTTGTCTCCTCTTCTCCTGAATGACCCCCAAGGATGGAAAAGGAAAGGAATGAGATGACTAAGAGAATATTACACTTCACCTTGGAGATCCTTCACCTGTTGACCGGAGAGGTGAGGTGACCCATCTACATTTCCACCATTGTTGGGTCCCCATCTACATTTCCACCATTGTTGTCCCCATCTACATTTCCACCATTGTTTTCCCCATCTACATTTCCACCATTGTTGTCCCCCCATCTACATTTCCACCATTGTTGTCCCCCATCTACATTTCCACCATTGTTGTCCCCCCTTCTACATTTCCACCATTGTTGTCCCCCATCTACATTTCCACCATTGTTGTCCCCCCTTCTACATTTCCACCATTGTTGTCCCCCATCTACATTTCCACCATTGTTGTCCCCCATCTACATTTCCACCATTGTTGTCCCCATCTACATTTCCACCATTGTTGTCCTCCATCTACATTTCCACCATTGTTGTCCCCATCTACATTTCCACCATTGTTGTCCCCATCTACATTTCCACCATTGTTGTCCCCCATCTACATTTCCACCATTGTTGTCCCCCCTTCTACATTTCCACCATTGTTGTCCCCATCTACATTTCCACCATTGTTGTCCCCATCTATATTTCCACCATTGTTGTCCCCATCTACATATCCACCATTGTTGTCCCACCATCTACCTATCCACCAGTGTTGTCCCCATCTACATTTCCACCATTGTTGTCCCCCATCTATATTTCCACCATTGTTGTCCCCATCTACATTTTCACCATTGTTGTCTCCATCTACATTTCCACCATTGTTGTCACCATCTACATTTTCACTATTGTTGTCTCCATCTACATTTCCACCATTGTTGTCACCATCTACATTTTCACTATTGTTGTCCCCATCTACATTTCCACCATTGTTGTCCCCCCATCTATATTTTCACCATTGTTGTCCCATCATCCACATTTCCACCATTGTTGTCCCCCATCTACATTTCCACCATTGTTGTACCCATCCACATTTCCACCATTGTTGTCCCCCATCTACATTTTCACCATTGTTGTCCCCATCTACATTTCCACCATTGTTGTCCCATCTACATTTCCACCATTGTTGTCCCCCCATCTACATTTCCACCATTGTTGTCCCCATCTATATTTCCACCATTGTTGTCCCCATCTACATTTCCACCATTGATGTCCCCCCATCTACATTTCCACCATTGTTGTCCCCCCATCTACATTTCCACCATTGTTGTCCCCATCTACATTTTCATCATTGTTGTCTCCATCTACATTTCCACCATTGTTGTCTCCATCTACATTTCCACCATTGTTGTCCCCATCTACATTTCCATCATTGTTCTCCCCATCTACATTTCCACCATTGTTGTCCCCCATCTACATTTCCACCATTGTTGTCCCCCATCTACATTTCCACCATTGTTGTCCTATCTACATTTCCACCATTGTTGTCCCCATCTACATTTCCACCATTGTTGTCCCCATCTACATTTCCACCATTGTTGTCCCCATCTACATTTCCCCCATTGTTGTCCCCATATACATTTCCACCATTGTTGTCCCCATCTACATTTCCACCATTGTTGTCCCTCATCTACATTTCCACCATTGTTGTCCCCCCATCTACATTTCCACCATTGTTGTCCCCATCTACATTTCCACCATTGTTGTCCCCATATACATTTCCACCATTGTTGTCCCTCATCTACATTTCCACCATTGTTGTCCCCCCCATCTACATTTCCACCATTGTTGTCCCCCATCTACATTTCCACCATTGTTGTCCCCCCATCTACATTTCCACCATTGTTGTCCCCTTATCTACATTTCCACCATTGTTGTCCACATCTACATTTCCACCATTGTTGTCCCCCATCTACATTTCCACCATTGTTGTCCCCTTATCTACATTTCCACCATTGTTGTCCCCCCCATCTACATTTCCACCATTGTTGTCCCCATCTACATTTCCACCATTGTTGTCCCCCCATCTACATTTCCACCATTGTTGTCCCCCCATCTACATTTCCACCATTGTTGTCCCCTTATCTACATTTCCACCATTGTTGTCCACATCTACATTTCCACCATTGTTGTCCCCATCTACATTTCCACCATTGTTGTCCCCCCATCTACATTTCCACCATTGTTGTCCCCTTATCTACATTTCCACCATTGTTGTCCACATCTACATTTCCACCATTGTTGTCCCCCATCTACATTTCCACCATTGTTGTCCCCTTATCTACATTTCCACCATTGTTGTCCCCCCCATCTACATTTCCACCATTGTTGTTCCCCATCTACATTTCCACCATTGTTGTCCCCATCTACATTTCCACCATTGTTGTCCCTCCATCTACATTTCCACCATTGTTGTCCCCATCTACATTTCCACCATTGTTGTCCCCATCTACATTTCCACCATTGTTGTCCCCATCTACATTTCCTCCATTGTTGTCCCGCCATCTACATTTCCACCATTGTTGTCCCCATCTACATTTCCACCATTGTTGTCCCCCCATCTACATTTCCACCATTGTTGTCCCCATCTACATTTCCACCATTGTTGTCCCCCTCTACATTTCCACCATTGTTGTCCCCCCATCTACATTTCCACCATTGTTGTCCCCATCTACATTTCCACCATTGTTGTCTCATCTACATTTCCACCATTGTTGTGCCCCCATCTACATTTCCACCATTGTTGTCCCCATCTACATTTCCACCATTGTTGTCCCCCATCTACATTTCCACCATTGTTGTCCCCATCTACATTTCTATCATTGTCACCATTGTTATGCCGAGCGCTCCGGGTCCCTGCTCCTCCCCGGAGCGCTCGCGGTGTTCCTCTCTCTGCAGCGCCCCGGTCAGACCCGCTGACCGGGAGCGCTGCACTGACTCTGACGGCGGGGATGCGATTCGCATAGCGGGACGCGCCCGCTCGCGAATCGCATCCCAAGTCACTCACCTGTCCCGGTCCCCGGCTGTCACGTCCTGGCGTGCGCGGCTCCGCTCCTTAGGGCGCGCGCGCGCCAGCTCTCTAAGATTTAAAGGGCCAGTGCACCAATGATTGGTGCCTGGCCCAATCAGCCTTATTAGCCTCCACCTGCTCCCTGTCTATTTAACCTCACTTCCCCCTCACTTCCTTGCCGGATCTTGTTGCCTTTGTGCCTGGAGAAAGCGTTTATTGTGTTTGCCATTACTGTGTTCCTGACCTCTTGCTATATCCATTGACTATGAACCTTGCCGCCTGCCCCGACCTTCTGCCAAGTCTGACCTTGCCTCTGTCTAGTCCTTCTGTCCCTCGCCTTCTCAGCAGTCAGTGAGGTTGAGCCGTTGCCGGTGGATACGACCTGGTTGCTACCGCCGCAGCAAGACCATTCGGCTTTGCGGCGGGCTCTGGTGAAAACCAGTAGCAACCTAGAACCGGTCCACCGACACGGTCCACGCCAATCCCTCGCTGACACAGCGGATCCACATCCAGCTAGCCGAATCCTAGCAGTAGATCCGGCCATGGATCCCGCTGAGGTCCCGCTGCCAGTTGTCGCTGACCTATCTACGGTGGTCGCCCAGCAGTCGCAACAGATAGAGCAAATTGGACAACAGTTCGCCCAACAAGGACAGCAGCTGTCGCAGTTGACCGCCATGCTACAGCAACTTCTGCCACAGCTACAGCAGCAACCATCTCCTCCGCCAGCTCCTGCACCTCCTCCGCAGCGAGTGCCCGCTCCTGGCCTCCGCTTGTCCTTGCCGGACAAATTTGATGGGACTCTAGACTTTGCCGTGGTTTCCTGTCACAATGTTCCCTACATTTGGAGATGTTGTCGGACCTATTTCCTACAGAACGGTCTAAGGTGGCGTTCGTAGTGAGTCTTCTGTCTGGAAAGGCCTTGTCTTGGGCCACACCTCTCTGGGACCGCAATGATCTTGTCACTGCCTCTGTACACTCCTTTTTCGCTGAGATTCGAAGTGTCTTCGAGGAACCAGCCCGAGCTTCCTCTGCCGAGACTGCCCTGCTGAACCTGGTTCAGGGTAATTCTTCAGTAGGCGAGTACGCCATCCAATTTCGTACTCTCGCCTCCGAATTATCTTGGAATAATGAGGCTCTCTGCGTGACCTTTAAAAAAGGCCTATCCAGTAACATCAAAGATGTGCTGGCCGCACGAGAAATTCCTGCCAACCTGCAAGAACTTATCCATTTGGCCACCCGCATTGACATGCGTTTTTCTGAAAGACACCAGGAGCTCCGCCAGGAAAAAGACCTTGATCTCTGGGCACCTCTCTCACAGTATCCTTTGCAATCTACCCCTGTGCCTCCCGCCGAGGAGGCTATGCAAGTGGATCGGTCTCGCCTGACCCATGAATAGAGGACTCGCCGCAGAGATAAAAATTTATGTCTGTACTGCGCTAGTACCGAACATTTCTTGGTGGATTGCCCTATTCGTCCTCCACGTCTGGGAAACGCACGCACGCACCCAGCTCACGTGGGAGTGGCGTCTCTTGGTCTGAAGTCTGCTTCTCCACGTCTCACTGTGCCCGTACGGATTTCTCCTTCTGCCAACTCCTCCTTCTCAGCTGTGGCCTGCTTGGACTCTGGTTCTGCGGGAAATTTCATTTTGGCCTCTCTTGTTAATAAGTTCAACATTCCTGTGACCTGTCTCGCCAAGCCGCTCTACATTTCCTCGGTCAACGGAGTGAAATTGGACTGCACCGTGCGTTACCACACAGAACCTCTGCTCATGAGCATTGGACTGCATCACGAAAAAATTTAACTTTTTGTTTTGCCCAACTGCACCTCTGAAGTCCTCCTTGGTCTGCCATGGCTCCAACGCCACTCTCCTACCCTTGATTGGACCACCGGGGAGATCAAGAGCTGGGGTGCTTCTTGCCACAAAAATGCCTCACGTCTGCTCCCTGTCCCGTCTGGCAAGCCTCAGTTCCTCCTCCTACACCTGGTCTCCCCAAGGCCTATCAGGACTATGCTTTGCCTCCTCATAGCCTCCGTCCTGGTAACACTCTGCCCCGTACCAAGCTTCACCCTCTGCCCCCCCTCCCCATTCCCACTCCTTCTGAACTCCCTGCCGTTGATGTGTATACCCAGGACTTCTCTGTCCTCCAGAAGGAGACTCTACAGTCGCTCCCAATGTCCACTTCCCTGGTGGAGCGACATCCGGACAAAAAGAGGGGGAGACCTAAGGGGGGGGGTACTGTTACGCCGAGCACTCCGGGTCCCTGCTCCTCCCCGGAGCGCTCGCGGCGTTCCTCTCTCTGCAGCGCCCCGGTCAGACCCGCTGAACGGGAGCGCTGCACTGACTCTGCCGGCGGGGATGCGATTCGCATAGCGAGACGCGCCCGCTCGCAAATCGCATCTCAAGTCACTCACCTGTGCCGATCCCCGGCTGTCACGTCCTGGCGCGTACGGCTCCGCTCCTTAGGGCGCGCGCACGCGCCAGCTCTCTAAGATTTAAAGGGCCAGTGCACCAATGATTGGTGCCTGGCCCAATCAGTCTAATTAGCCTACACCTGCTCCCTGTGTATTTAACCTCACTTCCCCCTCACTTCCTTGACGGATATTGTTGCCTTTGTGCCTGGAGAAAGCGTTTATTGTGTTTGCCATAACTGTGTTCCTGACCTCTTGCTATATCCATTGACTATGAACCTTGCCGCCTGCCCCGACCTTGTGCTACGTCTGACCTTGCCTCTGCCTAGTCCTTCTGTCCCACGCCTTCTCAGCAGTCAGCAAGGTTGAGCCGTTGCCGGTGGATACGACCTGGTTGCTACCGCCGAGGCAAGACCATCCCGCTTTGCGGTGGGCTCTGGTGAAAACCAGTAGCAACCTAGAACCGGTCCACCGACACTGTCCACGCCAATCCCTCGCTGACACAGAGGATCCACATCCAGCTAGCCGAATCCTAGCAACCATCTACATTTCCACCATTGTTGTCTCCATCTACATTTCCACCATTGTTGTCCCCATCTACATTTCCACCATTGTTGTCTCCAGCTACATTTCCACCATTGTTGTCCCCATCTACATTTCCACCATTGTTGTCTCCAGCTACATTTCCACCATTGTTGTCTCCATCTACATTTCCATCATTGTTGTCCCCATCTACATTTCCACCATTGTTGTCCTCCATCTACATTTCCACCATTGTTGTCACCATCTACATTTCCACCATTGTTGTCTCCATCTACATTTCCACCATTGTTGTCTCCATCTACATTTCCACCATTGTTGTCGCCATCTACATTTCCACCATTGTTGTCCCCATCTACATTTCCACCATTGTTGTCCCCATCTACATTTCCACCATTGTTGTCTCATCTACATTTCTACCATTGTTGTCCCTCCATCTACATTTCCACCATTGTTGTCCCCATCTACATTTCTACCATTGTTGTCCCCATCTACTTTTCCACCATTGTTGTCCTCATCTACATTTCCACCATTGTTGTCCCCATCTACATTTCTACCATTGTTGTCCCCATCTACTTTTCCACCATTGTTGTCCTCATCTACATTTCCACCATTGTTGTCCCTCCATCTACATTTCCACCATTGTTGTCTCCATCTACATTTCCACCATTGTTGTCCCCATCTACATTTCCACCATTGTTGTCCCCATCTACATTTCCACCATTGTTGTCCTCCATCTACATTTCCACCATTGTTGTCCCCATCTACATTTCCACCATTGTTGTCCCCCCATCTACATTTCCACCATTGTTGTCCTCCATCTACATTTCCACCATTGTTGTCCCCCCATCTACATTTCCACCATTGTTGTCCCCCATCTACATTTCCACCATTGTTGTCCTCCATCTACATTTCCACCATTGTTGTCTCCATCTACATTTCCACCATTGTTGTCCCCATCTACATTTCCACCATTGTTGTCCCCATCTACATTTCTACCATTGTTGTCCCCCTTCTACATTTCCACCATTGTTGTCCCCATCTACATTTTTACCATTGTTGTCCCCATCTACATTTCCACCATTGTTGTCCCCCATCTACATTTCCGCCATTGTTGGCCCCCATCTACATTTCCGCCATTGTTGTCCCCATCTACATTTCCACCATTTTTGTCCCCATCTACATTTCCACCATTGTTGTCCCCATCTACATTTCCACCATTGTTGTCCCCATCTACATTTCCACCATTGTTGGTCCCCATCTACATTTCCACCATTGTTGGCCCCCATCTACATTTCCGCCATTGTTGTCCCCATCTACATTTCCACCATTGTTTGCCCCCATCTACATTTCCACCATTGTTGTCCCCCATCTTTGGCCCCGTTCTATGTTCTGGATGTCTCTTTGTAGGTGAGGTCTCCAGAACTGACCCCAGTATTCCAGATGTGCTCACTAGAGCTCTATACAGGGGGCACAATCTCCTCTTTGTAGTGGGGGAGGAATACTGTGGTCAGTCCCCTCATTGTCTCTCTCCATACACAGGATTACATCATAGTGAAGAAGACATGGGGGGAGTGTGTGGCCCCCAGCAGCCATCTCCAGGAGTCAGGAGGACGGAGCAGGGCCCGGGGCAACATCACGGAGCCCCCACCTCACTCACTGATACATGAGGAGAAGATCCTAGAACTCATCCACAGGATCACTGAGCTGCTGACTGGAGAGGTGACCCTGCTGGGACATTATACAGTAATGGAGGGGTCTGATGATGAGAGGTGCCCCTGCTGGACATTATACAGTAATGGAGGGGTCTGGTGATGACTGGAGAGGTGACCCTGCTGGGACATTATACAGTAATGGAGGGGTCTGGTGATGAGAGGTGCCCCTGCTGGACATTATACAGTAATGGAGGGGTCTGGTGATGACTGGAGAGGTGACACTGCTGGGACATTATACAGTAATGGAGGGGTCTGGTGATGACTGGAGAGATGACACTGCTGGGACATTATACAGTAATGGAGGGGTCTGGTGATGACTGGAGAGGTGACACTGCTGGGACATTATACCGTAATGGAGGGGTCTGGTGATGATTAGAGAGGTGACACTGCTGGGACATTATACAGTAATGGAGGGGTCTGGTGATGATTAGAGAGGTGACACTGCTGGGACATTATACAGTAATGGAGGGATCTGGTGATGATTAGAGAGGTGACACTACTGGGACATTTTACAGTAATTGAGGGGTCTGGTGATGATTAGAGAGGTTATACTGCTGGGACATTATACAGTAATGGAGGGGTCTGGTGATGACTGGAGAGGTGACACTGCTGGGACATTATACAGTAATGGAGGGGTCTGGTGATGATTAGAGTGGTGACACTGCTGGGACATTATACAGTAATGGAGGGGTCTGGTGATGAGAGTTGACACTGTTGGGACATTATACAGTAATGGAGGGGTCTGGTCATGACTGTAGAGGTGACACTGCTGGGACATTATACCGTAATGGAGGGGTCTGGTGATGATTAGAGAGGTGACACTGCTGGGACATTGTACAGTAATGGAGGGGTCTGGTGATGATTAGAGAGGTGACACTGCTGGGACATTATACAGTAATGGAGGGGTCTGGTGATGATTAGAGAGGTGACACTGTTGGGACATTATACAGTAATGGAGGGGTCTGGTCATGACTGTAGAGGTGACACTGCTGGGACATTATACCGTAATGGAGGGGGTCTGGTGATGATTAGAGAGGTGACACTGCTGGGACATTGTACAGTAATGGAGGGGTCTGGTGATGATTAGAGAGGTGACACTGCTGGGACATTATACAGTAATGGAGAGGTCTGGAGATGATTAGAGAGGTGACACTGCTGGGACATTATACAGTAATGGAGGGGTCTGGTGATGATTAGAGAGGTGACACTGCTGGGACATTATACAGTAATGGAGGGGTCTGGTGATGATTAGAGAGGTGACACTGCTGGGACATTATACAGTAATGGAGGGGTCTGGTGATGATTAGAGAGGTGACACTGCTGGGACATTATACAGTAATGGAGGGGTCTGGTGATGATTAGAGAGGTGACACTGCTGGCACATTATACAGTAATGGAGAGGTCTGGAGTTGATTAGAGAGGTGACACTGCTGGGGCATTATACAGTAATGGAGGGGTCTGGTGATGATTAGAGAGGTGACACTGCTGGGACATTATACAGTAATGGAGGGCTCTGGTGATGACTGGAGAGGTGACACTGCTGGGACATTATACAGTAATGGAGGGCTCTGGTGATGATTAGAGAGGTGACACTGCTGGGACATTATACAGTAATGGAGGGGTCTGGTGATGATTAGAGAGGTGACACTGCTGGGACATTATACAGTAATGGAGGGGTCTGGTGATGACGGTATCATTGTGTGTCAGGTTCCTATAAGGTGTCAGGATGTGGCGGTCTATTTCTCCATGGAGGAGTGGGAGTATGTAGAAGGACACAAGGATCTGTACCAGGACATAGTCATGATGGAGGATCACCGGCCCCTCACATCACAAAGTAAGAAGAGACATATATATCGATATCACTCTCACTACCTAGTAACATAGAAATCTATCCAGCACTGATGTATTCATTCCTTGTGTGTTCCCTACAGATGGAGTCATTGATAGAAATCCACCCGAGAGGTGTCCCCACCCTCTGTATTCCCAGGACTGTCCAGAGGGAAATGTCCCAGAGAAGCATCAGGTAGATGAGGCTGATCCTATATCTCTATAGGGGGGTCCTGCAGTCATAGATGTGGGGGTAGATTTTGGGGGTCTCTGTTGCTCCTCCTGTCTGCTGTATTGTAGTGAATTGTTCTATATGTGACATCAGGGGGGAGATCTGACTAATAATAAAGTGGAGGATGAAGAAGAGAGGATGAGCGGCCATCACCCGTGTATGAGGGAAGTGAAGGAGGAAATTCCAGGAGGTGTTACCCCAGGTATGTAATAATTCCAGGAGGTGTTACCACAGCTATGTAATAATTCCAGGAGGTGTTACCCCAGGTATGTAATAATTCCAGGAGGTGTTACCCCAGGTAGGTAATAATGCCAGGAGGTGTTACCCCAGGGATGTAATAATGGATTACAGAGGGAATTCAGAGGTTTCTTCAGGGGAGGCTCCACCTTAGATCTACATTACATTAACCCTTCAGGCCCCAGTGATCCCCTGTGTTATGTATAGTCAGGACCTAAGGGAGGAGACTGCACATAGAGATCCTCTCCAAGGTCATCTATGGGTCCTCTCCGAGGTCATCTGTGGGTCCTCTCCGGGGTCATCTGTGGGTCCTCTCCGGGGTCATCTGTGGGTCCTCTCCAAGGTCATCGGTGGGTCCTCTCCGAGGTCATCTGTGGGTCCTCTCCGAGGTCATCTGTGGGTCCTCTCCGAGGTCATCTGTGGGTCCTCTCCGAGGTCATCTGTGGGTCCTCTCCGAGGTCATCTGTGGGTCCTCTCCGGGGTCATCTGTGGGTCCTCTCCGGGGTCATCTGTGGGTCCTCTCCGGGATCATCTGTGGGTCCTCTCCGGGGTCATCTGTGGGTCCTCTCCGGGGTCATCTGTGGGTCCTCTCCGGGGTCATCTGTGGGTCCTCTCCGGGGTCCTCTCCGGGGTCATCTATGGGTCCTCTCCGGGGTCATCTATGGGTCCTCTCCGGGGTCATCTGTGGGTCCTCTCCGGGGTCATCTATGGGTCCTCTCCGGGGTCATCTATGGGTCCTCTCCGGGGTCATCTGTGGGTCCTCTCCGAGGTCATCTGTGGGTCCTTTACGGGGTCATCTGTGGGTCCTCTCCGAGGTCATCTGTGGGTCCTCTCCGAGGTCATCTGTGGGTCCTCTCCGAGGTCATCTGTGGGTCCTCTCCGAGGTCATCTGTGGGTCCTCTCCGGGGTCATCTGTGGGTCCTCTCCGGGGTCATCTGTGGGTCCTCTCCGGGATCATCTGTGGGTCCTCTCCGGGATCATCTGTGGGTCCTCTCCGGGGTCATCTGTGGGTCCTCTCCGGGGTCATCTGTGGGTCCTCTCCGGGGTCCTCTCCGGGGTCATCTATGGGTCCTCTCCGGGGTCATCTGTGGGTCCTCTCCGAGGTCATCTGTGGGTCCTTTACGGGGTCATCTGGGGTCCTCTCCGAGGTCATCTGTGGGTCCTCTCCGAGGTCATCTGTGGGTCCTCTCCGGGGTCATCTGTGGGTCCTCTCCGAGGTCATCTGTGGATCCTCTCCGGGGTCATCTGTGGGTCCTCTCCGAGGTCATCTGTGGGTCCTCTCCGGGGTCATCTGTGGGTGCTCTCCGAGGTCATCTGTGGGTCCTCTCCGAGGTCATCTGTGGGTCCTCTCCGAGGTCATCTGTGGGTCCTCTCCCGGGTCATCTGTGGGTCCTCTCCGGGGTCATCTGTGGGTCCTCTCCGGGGTCATCTGTGGGTCCTCTCCGGGGTCATCTGTGGGTCCTCTCCGGGGTCATCTGTGGGTCCTCTCCGGGGTCATCTGTGGGTCCTCTCCGGGGTCATCTGTGGGTCCTCTCCGAGGTCATCTGTGGGTCCTCTCCGAGGTCATCTGTGGGTCCTCTCCGAGGTCATCTGTGGGTCCTCTCCAAAGATATTGAACAACCTTCCTGAGTTTTGTTACATTAACCCTTGGTGATCTTTGGTCTCTCACTGTTTCTATTGAACCCCTGGTAGTTTTCTGCCAATCACAACACCTACTCCTCTCTGCTGTGCCCGGATATAGGCCGCTCTGCTCTGGGGATGATTTATACAGGACACTACTATAGATTGCATCTAAGAGGAGAAGAGGTTACTGATACACTGGATCCACAAGGTTCTGTGTCAGTAAAAATAAAATAAAAATGCAGCACAGCAAGGTAGAGGTTACACTAAACACTGAGGCTGAGGTGATAGAAAATATGTATTAAAAGAGTATGCACGATTAAAACAGCATTTAAAAGTCTTAGCTATTGTGCAACTGTGGCATTCAAATTTAGCACAATCAGCCCTTGTAGTGATACCACAGGGTAACAAAAAAACGAAACGTGTCAGTACGGGGTCTCATACGTCACCTCCTCCATCACATGACCATTATTGGGGCAGTTCTGATGCAGTTGTTAGATCTGAAGCCAGAAGTGTCTGCAAACAAAAAGAACGTATTAAGGGAAGACTGACACATCTCCTGTACTGTATCCACCTGTGTATATAGGGGAATTACCCAAATCTGCATCAATCTGATTGACCTGATTTTACCCCAACAGGAAATCCCAATAAAAACCGCGAGGGAAACGTCATGTTATCTGTGAGTGATAAAGGAGAAGATGGAGAGATCGTGGAGCGCTCCTCAGGACAAGATGGAGAGATCATGGAGCGCTCCTCAGGACAAGATGGAGAGATCATGGAGCGCTCCTCAGGAGAAGATGGAGAGATCATGGAGCGCTCCTCAGGAGAAGATGGAGAGATCATGGAGCGCTCCTCAGGAGAAGATGGAGAGATCATGGAGCGCTCCTCAGGAGAAGATGGAGAGATCATGGAGCGCTCCTCAGGAGAAGATGGAGAGATCATGGAGCGCTCCTCAGGAGAAGACCTCCTTACCCCTAATGTCTATCCAGATCTATCATATAATAATCCCCCTGATCATATGGAACCTTCTCCTGACCAACCACACATTGTTATCATAGAGACAGATCAGAACGGGGGGACAGGTTTTAACTGTGATGAATGTGGGAAATATTTCAGAAAAAGTTTATTTCTGATTAAACACAAAAAAGGGCATGAAAGGATGAAGCCATATCCGTGTTCTGAGTGTGGGAAATGTTTTACAGATAAACCAACTCTTGTTAGACATGCAAGAATTCACACAGGAGAGAAACCATATTCATGTTCAGAATGTGGGAAATGTTTTACAGATAGGTCACATCTCATTACACATAGAAGAATTCACACAGGAGAAAATCCATATGTGTGTTCAGAATGTGGGAAATGCTGTATAACGCAATCACATCTTGTTATACATGAGAGAAGTCACACAGGAGAGAGGCCATATTCCTGTTCAGAATGTGGAAAAGGGTATACACAAAAATCACATCTTGTTATACATGAGAGAAGTCACACGGGAGAGAAGCCATATCCATGCTTAGAATGTGGGAAATGCTTTTCACATAAATCGCATCTTGTTAGACATGTGAGAACACACACAGGAGAGATGCCATTTTCATGTTCAGAATGTGGGAAATGTTTTTCAGATAGATCAAACTGTGGTAAGCATAGGAGAATCCACACAGGTGTGAAACCTTATTCATGTTCAGAATGTGGGAAATGCTTTATGGAAAAAGCAAAACTTGTTAAACATGAGAGAAGACACAGGGGGGATTAGTCATATTTGTGTTGATAATGTGGGAAATGCTTTATGAAAAAAATCAAACCTTGTTAAACATGAGAGAATTCACACAGGAGATTAGCCATATTTGTGTTCAGGATGTGGTAAATGCTGTGGTAAAAAAAAAAAATTAGATCCTGTTAGACATGAGAGAAATCTAACAGGAGGGAAGCTGAATCATTAAATATGATGATAGATATATTTGGCTGTGTAATACAGGGTGATCCAAACAGGATGGTGGAAAAGTAAAGGCCTGTAGAAAAAGAATATGCTGATTGGTGCCCCGTTTCGGCCAGTGATTGGCTCAGTGGGAAGGTCCTGGAGAAAGGAAGTGGTCCCGACTAAAAGGGTGTGACCACAGAACAGTAAAAAAAAAAAAAAAAAAACATAGGGAAAAATTTGTAAATATCATGGAAAATTACTCGTCGGGTAAAAAAAGACCCTCACAGAAAACTACACAATTATCACCAATGTCATCAGGGGAGAAACCTGTTGGTGAGAGTGAATACAGATTATTATTATTGTCCTAAGATAGGTACCGGGTAAGAAGCCGTATTTGACAAGTTTCTGTAGCACCAGAACATGTCCAAATAATCCTCAGAATCTAAGAATGAGCAACCAGTTTCTCCCCTGAAGAAGTATTTACTAACAACAGAAACACGTTGGGAGCTGAGTGAATTGATTTGAGGCTGTATGGTTGTGCGCCACGCAGGGACACCCAATACGGCTTCTGTCTTTATAATCATCATAAGAATCATGACAACTATTGTATATATTGTATCTGTCAGTGATGATTTCACATTCTTGATTTTTGATTCCCATTAAAAGTTACATTTATACTGTGTGGTAAAATTTGGGATTTTTTCATTGATTACTAATAAAATATCTGATCGTTACATTATATAGACAAACACAAAGCAACTAAACTAATGGCTCAGGAACTGTTGCACCATTCATGTGTTTTTCACTGGAGTGCCCCTTTAAGGGGTTAATAATAAAAAATAAACTTTTATTTTCAAATCAACTGGTTCAGAAAGTTAAAGTGATTTGTAAATTACTTCTATTAATTTTTTTAAAATCCTTCCAGTACTTATCAGCTGCTGTATGCTACACAGGAAGTTGTGTAGTTCTTTTCACAGTGCTCTCTGCTGCCACCTCTGTCCGTGTCTGGAACTGTCCCCATAGCAAATCTCTCCTGCTCTGGACAGTTCCTGAAATGGACAGAGGTGGCAGCAGAGAGCACTGTGGTCAGACTGGTGTCGGGCGTATCAATAAAACGTATAAATATAAATCAAGATATCACTTTATTTTGCTTATAGAATCCCTAAATCATGAATTTCCCTGTTTCCCGTCAGGCCCGGTGTATTTTAACGTGTTATTTAACCCCTTAAGGACGCAGGGTTTTTTCCGTTAAATGATCTTTAGTAACACTTTTTTTAAAACTTTTTTTTGCAGTGTTATAGGAGACTATAATACTGATCACACTGATCTCTTATACTGATCATTGTTATCCCATAGGAGACTATAACACTGCACACACTGATCTCTTATACTGATCATTATTATCCCATAGGAGACTATAACACTGCACACACCGATCTTATACTGATCATTGTTATCCCATAGACTATAATACTGCACACACTGATCTCTTATACTGATCATTGTTATCCCATAGGAGACTATAATACTGCACACACTGATCTCTTATACTGATCATTATTATCCCATAGGAGACTATAACACTGCACACACTGATCTCTTATACTGATCATTATTATTCCATAGGAGACTATAACACTGCACACACTGATCTCTTATACTGATCATTATTATCCCATAGGAGACTATAACACTGCACACACTGGTCTCTTATACTGATCATTATTATCCCATAGGAGACTATAATACTGCACACACTGATCTCTTATACTGATCACTGGCATGTATTAACACGCCTGTGATCAGTGTTATCGGTGCTTGACTGCTTCTGCCTGGATCTCAGGCACGGAGCAGTCATTCGCCGATCGGACACCGAGGAGGCAGTTAAGGTCCCTCCCAGTGTCCTGTAAGCTGTTCGGGATGCCGCGATTTCACCACGGCGGTCCCGAACAGCCCGACTGAGCAGCCGGGATACTTTCACTTCAGACGCGGCTGTCAGCTTTGATCGCCGCGCCTGAAGGGTAAATACAGGACATCACCGCGATCGGGTCCCGGACGTTGATAGCCGCCGGGACCGACCCGATATGATATGATATGGCATATCACGGGAGCCGGCGGAGGACGTAAATATACATCCTTTGTCGTTAAGGGGTTAAAGTGCAGGTTTGACCTAAAACAACACTTATCCTAGGGACTGGCGGGGACATGTATCAATGTTGATGTATTTTAGACTATATTGTGGACGCTTTCAAGATCTGCATATTTTGCGCAATTGCTCCAAATTTACCATTTTAGTGCAAACTTCAAACTTAAACCGCTCTTCCAAAGTGCGCAATATTGTCAAAAATGTCCATACCCTGCATCAAGGTATTTTACGCTATTCTTTGGTACCTGTCTGTTTTTCCAAAGTTGCTTAAATGGGCACTGTCACCAACTTTATTTTTTGATATGTTGTACTACAACATATCTCTAATATACTTTTATTTATTTTTTTTATTAACCCCTTAACCCCTTAAGGACAATGGACGTACTCCTACGCCCCCGTTTCCGAGTCCTTAAGGACCGAGGACGTAGGAGTACGTCCTGTCCTTTCCCGGCCCCCTGCCGCTAGCCGGAGGGGAGCCGGTGCCCGATGCCTGCTGAAATCGTTCAGCAGGCATCGCGGCATATCGCCCAGGGGGGTCATTATGCCCCCCCATGTCGGCGATGGCCGCAGATCGCTGGACAATTCCGTCCAGCGATCTGCGGCGATTCCGGGTCAATCGGGTCTCCAGTGACCCGGTGACCCGGAATTACTGGCTGATCGGGGCCGTCAGAGACGGCCCCGAACAGCCAGAGCCTGCAGGGGTGAGGTGGCACTGATGCCACCTCACGATCGCCCTGATTCGTCGGCCGGATTACCGGCCGACGAATCAGGGCGCCTGCTGCGGGTGTCACTCCCGCACCCGCTCCGCCCCTCTTCCGGAGGACGTGAGCGGGTGCGGGACGTGCACCCCTGGTGCTGGGGACCCCGATCCCCGGCGTTAATGTTGGGATCGGGGCCCCAGGAGCGACGACGGCGGCGGCGGCAGCGGGACTGACCTGTGCGGCGATCAAGCAGCAGCAGGAGGTGAGTGACAGCCTCCTGCTGTTGCTTAGCAACAGCTCCCAGCATGCAAAAAGGGCATGCTGGGAGCTGTAGTTATGCAACAGGAGGAGGCAGACCACCACAACTCCCAGCATGCACTTATGGGCATGCTGGGACTTATGGTTTTGCAACAGCTGGAGGCACATTCTTTCTATGGAAAAATGTACCTTCAGCTGTTGTGTAACTACAACTCCCAGCATGCCCGTTGGCTGTCGGTGACTGCTGAGAGTTGTAGTTTTGCAACAGCTGAAGGCACACTGAGTTAAGTAGCAAACCAGTGTGTCTCCAGCTGTTGCATAACTACAATCGCCAGCATCCCCAGCCAAAGTAGTATGCCTCCGGCTGTTGCATAACTACAACACCCAGCATGCCCTTCCGCTGTCCGTACATGCTGGGGGTTGTAGCTTTTGCAACAGCTGAAGGCACACTGGTTGCAAAAGACTGAGTTTGTTGCCAAACTCAGTGTTTCACAACCTGTGTGTCTCCAGCTGTTGCAAAACTACAACTCCCAGCATGCACTGATAGACCGTACATGCTGGGAGTTGTAGTTTTGCAACAGCTGGATGTTCCCCCCCCCCCCAATGTGAATGTACAGGGTACACTCACATGGGCGGAGGATTACAGTAAGTATCCGGCTGCAAGTTTGAGCTGCAGCAAATTTTCTGCCGCTGCTCAAACTGCCAGCGAGAAACTACTGTGAACCCCCGCCCGTGTGACTGTACCCTAAAAACACTACACTACACTAACACAAAATAAAATAAAAAGTAAAAAACACTACATATACACATACCCCTACACAGCCCCCCTCCCCTCCCCAATAAAAATGAAAAACGTCTGGTACGCCACTGTTTCCAAAACAGAGCCTCCAGCTGTTGCAAAACAACTACTCCCAGTATTACCAGATAGCCACTGACTGTCCAGGCATGCTGGGACTTTTACAACAGCTGGAGGCACCCTGTTTGGGAATCACTGGCGTAGAATACCCCTATGTCCCCCCCCCTATGCAATCCCTAATTTAGGCCTCAAATGCGCATGGCGCTCTCACTTTGGAGCCCTGTCGTATTTCAAGGCAACAGTTTAGGGTCACATATGGGGTATCGCCGTACTCGGGAGAAATTGTGTTACAAATTATGGGGGGTATTTTCTGCTATTACCCTTTTTAAAAATCTAAAATTTTTGGGAAACCAACATTTTAGGTAAAAATTTTTTTTTTTTTTTTTTTACATATGCAAAAGTTGTGAATCACCTGTGGGGTATTAAGGTTCACATTACCCCTTGTTACGTTCCCCGAGGGGTCTAGTTTCCAAAATGGTATGCCATGTGTTTTTTTTTGCTGTCCTGGCACCATAGGGGCTTCCTAAATGCGGCATGCCCCCAGAGCAAAATTTGCTTTCAAAAAGCCAAATGTGACTCCTTCTCTTCTGAGACCTGTAGTGCGCCAGCAGAGCACTTCTCACCCCCATATGGGGTGTTTTCTGAAGCGGGAGAAATTGGGCTTCAAATTTTGGGGGGTATTTTCTGCTATTACCCTTTTTAAAAATGTAAAAATTTTGGGAAACCAAGCATTTTAGGTAAGAATTTTTTTTTTTTTTTAACAGATGCAAAAGTCGTGAAACACCTGTAGGGTATTAAGGTTCACTTTACCCCTTTTTACGTTCCCCGAGGGGTCTGGTTTCCAAAATGGTATGCCATGTGGGGTTTTTTTGCGGTTCTGGCACCATAGGGGCTTCCTAAATGCGGCATGCCCCCAGAGCAAAATTTGCTTTCAAAAAGCCAAATGTGACTCCTTCTCTTCTGAGACCTGTAGTGCGCCAGCAGAGCACTTTTCACCCCCATATGGGGTGTTTTCTGAATCGGGAGAAATTGGGCTTCAAATTTTGGGGGGTATTTTCTGCTATTATCCTTTTTAAAAATGTAACATTTTTGGGAAACCAAGCATTTTAGGTAAAACATTTTTTTTTTTTTTTTACATATGCAAAAGTCGTGAATCACCTGTGGGGTATTAAGGTTCACTTTACCCCTTGTTATGTTCCCCGAGGGGTCTAGTTTCTAAAATGGTATGCCATGTGTTTTTTTTTGCTGTCCTGGCACCATAGGGGCTTCCTAAAGGTGACATGCCCCCCAAAAACCATTTGTCGCTCCTTCCCTTCTGAGCCCTCTACTGCGCCCGCTGAACAATTAACATAGACATATGAGGTATGTGCTTACTCGAGAGAAATTGGGCTACAAATACAAGTAAAAATTTTCTCCTTTTTACCCCTTGCAAAAATTCAAAAATTGGGTTTACAAGAACATGCGAGTGTAAAAAATGAAGATTGTGAATTTTCTCCTTCACTTTTCTGCTATTCCTGTGAAACACCTAAAGGGTTAATACACTTATTGAATGTCATTTTGAATACTTTGGGGGGTGTAGTTTTTATAATGGGGTCATTTATGGGGTATTTCTAATATGAAGACCCTTCAAATCCACTTCAAACCTGAACTGGTCCATGAAAAATAGGGAGTTTGAAAATTTTGTGAAAAATTTCCAAATTGCTGCTGAACTTTGAAGCCCTCTGGTGTCTTCCAAAAGTAAAAACTCATAAATTTTATGATGCAAACATAAAGTAGACATATTGTATATGTGAACCCAAAAATGTTTTATTTTGAATATCCATTTTCCTTACAATCAGAGAGCTTCAAAGTTAGAAAAATGCAAAATTTTCATTTTTTTCATCAAATTTTGGGATTTTTCACCAAGAAAGGATGCAAGTTACCATAAAATTTTACCACTAAGTTAAAGTAGAATATGTCACGAAAAAACAATCTCGGAATCAGAATGATAACTAAAAGCATTCCAGAGTTATTAATGTTTAAAGTGACAGTGGTCAGAATTGCAAAAAACGCTCTGGTCCTTAAGGTGTAAAATGGCCTGGTCCTTAAGGGGTTAAGGACAATAAACGTACTCCTACGCCCCCGTTTCCAAGTCCTTAAGGACCGAGGACGTAGGAGTACGTCCTGTCCATTCCCAGCCCCCCACCGCTAGCCGGAGGGGAGCCGGTGCCCGATGCCTGCTGAAATCGCTCAGCAGGCATCGCGGCATATCGCCCAGGGGGGTCATGATGACCCCCCATGTCGGCGATCGCAGCGCATCGCTCGTCAATTCAGACGAGCGATGCGCTGCGATTCCGTTCCCCGCCGCTCGCCAGGCGGGGATCGGAGCCAGATGTCTGCTGATTTCATTCAGCAGACATCCCGGCAGTGTGCAGGAGGAGGTCCGGAGGACCTTCTATACCTGCGATCGCTGCAGGACGCCGGTAACTACTTACCGGCGTTCTGCAGCGCTTCCGGGTCATCAGGGTCACGTGTGACCCGGATATATATGGTGACTGGTGGTGTAGTATACACCACCAATCACCATCCATGCTTTACAGGGGGCTGGCATTGTGGCCACCCCCCTCAGTACAGTTGTGATTGGGTGGCCAAAGTGGTGGATCTGGTGGGCTAGGAGCACGTTGCTCCGTTCTGCCCGCCATTCCACAGAGATCTGGTGTGCAGGACGGAGCCCCGTGCTGCCCACCATCCCCTGAGTCCAAAAAAAGTGCCCCTTGGCACAGAAATCGCCTGGGATAGCTTTAGATTAGGTAGGGACAGGTTAGGGTTAAAAAAAAAAAGTTTTTTTTTTTTGTCTTTTTTTCAGCGTACCTCAGTGGGTGTCCGTGGGTCCGTAGCACCTTTAGCTGCGTGACCCCGGCCCTGCTGGGTCGATGCGGTCTGCCGCCAGCGTTTGTTTTTTTTGGCGCAGATCTTTTTTTTTTTTCTTTCTCCTAAGCGTGTGTGCGGACCCTCTTAGTTATAAAAGAGCGGTCCACCACCGTTTGTTAAAGCCCACCCGCCGCTGATCAGTCCCGTAGTACTGATCAGCGTTTTTTTTTTGTGGTGACGGTGCTTTTTTTCGCGTTTTCTAGCGTTTTTTGCACCCATAGGCGGTCCGTGCCATCAGTAGCAGGCGTGTACTGTGTGGCCGAACCTTACCTGTGTGTGCGGCGTGCCTCACCGCTTTCAGTGATTTATCCTGATCAGCGTTTTTTTTGTGGTAAAGGCACTTTTTTCGGTTAACGCGTTTTTTTTTTTTTGCACCCATAGGCGGTCCGTGCCACCAGTAGCAGATGTGTACTGTGTGGACGGACCGTACCTGTGTGTGCAGCCTGTCCCACCGCTGTCGGTGATTTATTACTGATCAGTGTTTTTTTTGGGGTTCAGGTGGGTGCATTTTTTTTTGGGGTAAAGCGTTTTTTTATTTTATTTTTCGTTTTTTTTTTGTGTGGGGGTCTGTGTACAAGCCACCAGCCACTGTTCTGGGCTGAGTGGCCGGACCCCCACTGACTTCTGCGCCCCCTGCCGCCACAAGCGCTTATCAGTGCGCACACCATTGATTAGATAAACGCTTTTTTTTGGCGCAGGGCTTTTTTGCGCTAGAAGTCCCCCTTTTTTTTTTAAAAAAAAAAGGCTCCTTGTTATTTTATATTTTTTTCTGTTAGGGCGGGTTAGGTTAGGGAGGTTAGGTTGGGTTAGGGCGGGTTAGGGAGGTAGTATCGCACCACACCACACGCAGCACACACACCAATAAATTTCCCCCCACATACACACCCCCCCCGTATCCACATTAGAGTAGGGAAATGGCCCGCAGAGCGTTTTCGGCGGAGGAGGCATATGACCTAATTGCCTCCGACACCGAGAGAGGCTCAGAGGATGATGAAGACCCCACCTTCCTTATTTCATCGTCCTCATCATCTAGTTCTGATGATGAGCCACCAAGGCGGCGGAGACGCCGCCGTGCGGTGCCGCAAACCTCCTCTGCCCTTGACCCTGTGCCCCATGCTAGTATGAGTCCCCCTGGCGCTCATACTAGTGAAGCCCCCCTGCCAAGGTCACTGGTACCTCGTACCGGAGAACTTGACTGGGCTGAGCCAGCGGACCACGAGCCGGTGATTCCTGAGTTTGTTGGCGACTCAGGAATCAAGATTAACATCGCCGGGTTCACTGAAAAGGACTTTTTCGGTCATTTTTTCAGTGACGACTTTGTTAATTTGATGGTTACTCAGACGAATGCCCAACAGTTCGTCGCCGCTAACCCGGCTAGACCCGGCGGCTGGACTCCAGTCGATGCAGCCGAAATGAGGACCTTTTGGGGCCTCGTGCTGCATATGGGTATAGTTAAAAAACCCAGTGTCAGGCAATATTGGAGTGGGGACGTTTTTTACCAGACACCCCTCTACAGTATGGCCATGGCAAGTTCCCGGTTCGAGGCCATTCGGAGATGTTTGCATTATGCTGATAATGTGGCATGTCCCCCCCGAACTGATCCCGCGTATGACCGCCTGTATAAAATCAGGCCGGTCATCAATCACTTCGGGGCCAGATTTTGGGAGGCCTATGTCCCTGGAAGGGAGGTCGCTATTGATGAGTCTCTCATCAGCTTCAAGGGGAGACTCAGCTTTCGGCAATACATCCCGACCAAGCGGGCGCGGTATGGCGTGAAGACGTATAAACTTTGCGAGAGTACCTCTGGGTACACTTGCAAGTTTATAGTGTATGAGGGACGAGATTCCCGTATTGAACCCCCAGAATGTCCCCCCACTCTGGGTGTTAGCGGGAAAATCGTTTGGGGCCTTTTGCACCCATTGCTAGATAAAGGTTACCACCTTTACGTGGATAACTTTTATACTAGTATCCCTCTCTTCACATCCCTCGCCGTCAGATCCATGGTCGCTTGTGGGATAGTCCGGAAGAATCAAAGAGGCCTTCCGCCCCATCATTCCCTACATGCTCCTATCCCCAGGGGTGAGTCCCGTGCCTTTTCCCATGAGAACCTGTTGTTGGTCCGGTATAAGGACAAGAGGGATGTCCTTATGCTGACCACAATTCATGGGAATGGCAGCACCCCTGTCCCTGTGCGAGGTACCGTGGGACCGGTCCTCAAGCCTGATTGTATTCTGGACTACAATCGGTATATGGGGGGAGTTGATCTTTCTGATCAAGTCCTGAAACCATATAATGCCATGCGGAAAACACGTGTATGGTATAAAAAGGTTGCGGTCTACATGTTACAGGTTGCCATGTACAACTCTTTTATACTGTACAAGTACACTGGCAACACAGGGACATACCTGCAGTTCCAAGAGGTAGTTCGAAGGGCCCTCATCTTTGGTGACCGCCAAAGAGCGGGTCAGAGCACCTCTGGAACTTTAGGTCCCCGGATCGTCCCCGGCCAACACTTTCCAGGTGTGATCCCCAACACTAGAAGGTCGGGACGAACCCAGAAGAAATGCAGAGTGTGTCACAGTAAGGGGAGACGGAGGGACACCACCATTCAATGCGACACTTGCCCCGATCATCCGGGCCTCTGCATAGGCTGCTTCAGGGAGGATCACACTTCCATGGAGCACTACATTTTCCATCCTTTGCCCTAATTTTCATTCCCCAGAATTCGGCTCCAATGTACCAGTCCAGGGTACATTGACTTCCAAATTTTAAACCAAAACACACCCCCAAAAAACAAAACCTTTTTCCCAATAGCCCAATATCTTTTTTTTTTCTTCCCCCTAAAAAATGGGTCATGGGACACAGAGTCAACAGCATTGGAGGTTTGCAGTTGCCTCAAATGCGCAGCGCTCTCTCCCCACCTGAGCGGGTTGCGCATTTGAGGTAACAGAATAGGGACGGCCCCACACATCCCCTTCCCAGAATGATGATTCAGAGTATAGGGTTTGGGGCGGGCATCATTTTTACTTTTGGCTGTACTCTGGGTCATCATTCTGGGGAAATAATTGGCATATCAGTTCTAAAATTGCAATTTTCTTCCCCCCATAGTACTCTTCATCCATTCCTGGAAAATAAATGAAGGGAACACCCGTCTGTTCCAAATCTCCACTTCACCCTATACACCTTCCCTAGGGGGTGCACTGTTTGTAGTATTCTCACATGTGGGTGTTCCTTTCTTGTATTTTCCTCTGAATGTATGTAACTGTTAGGTCCGTAACAAACATCCGCCTCAAATGCGAAGAGTTCTCGCTGAGCTCGGTCGTATTTCCAGGCGACAATTCGGAATCACATGTTAGTTGTTCCCAGAAAAATGAAGCAGAGCATAGGTTGAAAATTGCGATTTTCAAAAATCTACCCTTCATCCATTCCTGGAAAATAAATTTAGGAAACACCTGTGCATTAAAAATGTCCTCTTTACCTCTATACCCATTCCTCAGGGTGGGTACTTTCTGTAATGGTGTCACATGTGGGTGTTTCATTTTTGTATTTTCCTTGGAATGTATGTAACCGTCAGCTACTGATTTGCCAAAGGCCACAAATACAAAGTGACCTCTATGACTTCTGAGCCTTGTTGTGCGCCCGTCCAGCACGTTACCCCATATGTGGATGTATTTTTATAGTCAGGGGGAAAAGCCCTCCAAAATTTGTAACCCAATTTCTCATATTACCCCATGTGAAAATGTTAATAATTGGGTAACCCCAGCATTTTACTGTAAAAAAATCTAATTTTTCAATTTATCGCCCACTTTTCAAAAAAACCTGTGAGGTGTTATTTCCCACTGTACCCCTTGTTACGTTCATTGAGGGGTGTAGTTTCTAAAATGGTGTCACACGTGTTTTTTTTTTTTTTTTTTGGCTGTTATTGCACAATGGGGGCTTTATAATTGCACATGAAAATTTTGGGGGCCTTTTGCCCTATTACCCAATGTGAAAATGAAACATTTGGGGTAACACTATCAATATAGTGCAAAAAAATCAAATGTTTCACTTTTACGGCCCACTGTTCAAAAACCTGTGAGGTGTAAGTACTCACTGTAACACTGTTACGTTCCCCAAGGGGTCTAGTTTCCAAAATGGTATGCCATGTGTTTTTTTTTTTTTTTACTGTCCTGGCACCATAGGGGCTTCCTAAATGCAGCATGCCCCCAGAGCAAATTTTGCTTCAAAAAAGCCAAATGTGACTCCTTCTCTTCTGAGACCTGTAGTGCACCAGCCATATGGGGTGTTTTATGAATCGGGAGAAATTGGGCTTCAAATTTTGGGGGGTATTTTCTGCTTTAACCCTTTGTAAAAATGTTCAATTTTTGGGAAACCAAGCATTTTAGATAATTATTTTTTTTTTTACATTTGCAAAAGTCGTGAAACACCTGTGGGGTATTAAGGCTCACTTAATTCCTTGTTACGTTCCTCAATGGGTCTAGTTTCCAAAATGGTATGGCATGTGGGGGGTTTTAGCTGTTCTGGCACCATAGGGGCTTCCTAAATGCAACATGCCCCCCAAAAACCATTTCACAAAATCCCCTTGTCGCTCCTTCCCTTCTGAGCCCTCTACTGCGCCCGCCGAACAATTAACATAGACATATGAGGTATGTGCTTACTCGAGAGAAATTGGGCTACAAACACAAGTAAAAAATTTCTCCTTTTACCCCTTGCAAACATTCAAAAATTGGGTCTACAAGAACATGCGAGTGTAAAAAATGAAGATTTTTAATTTTCTCCTTCACTTTGCTGCTATTCCTGTGAAACACCTAAAGGGTTAATACACTTACTGAATGTTTTTTTGAATACTTTAGGGGGTGTAGTTTTTATAATGGGGTCATTTATGGGGTATTTCTAATATGAAGACCCTTCAAATCCACTTCAAACCTGAACTGGTCCCTGAAAAATATTGAGTTTGAAAATTTTGTGAAAATTTGGAAAATTGCTGCTGAACTTTGAAGCCCTCTGGTGTCTTCCAAAAGTAAAAACTCATTAATTTTATGATGCAAACATAAAGTAGACATATTGTATATGTGAATTAAAAAAATTTATTTTGAATATCCATTTTCCTTACAAGCAGAGAGCTTCAAAGTTACAAAAATGCTAAATTTTAAATTTTTTCGTCAAATTTGGGGATTTTTCACCAAGAAAGGATGCAAGTTACCATAAAATGTTACCACTATGTTAAAGTAGAATATGTCATGAAAAAACAAACAATCTCGGAATCAGAATGATTACTAAAAGCATCAGAGTTATTAATGTTTAAAGTGACAGTGGTCAGATTTGCAAAAAACGCTCCGGTCCTTAAGGTGTAAAATGGCCTGGTCCTTAAAGGGTTAAAATTGTTTAATTTACATTTGAAAACCGGCCACTAGGGGTCTCCCTCCTAGTGGCTGGCTGCAGCCTGGGTGACGTCACGCCTGAAAAAGGACTGATGCGGTCGGGCATCGGTCCTTTTTCATTCAGCCTGCACTCGCTCCCTGCCTTGGCTCCCCGGCCACTGGCTGAGAGGCCACTCCTCCCGCACATCACTGCCTCGTCGCCGCCGCTGCTGTCCCTGCACGCCCGCTGCCGGACTCTGCAGTAAGTGTAATGGGGGGGGGGGGGGGCAGGGTTGTGATGGAGGGAACGGGGTATGGCGCAGGGGGAGGGAGACGGAGGGGACGGGCGTAGCGCTGCATGTAACTAATAGTTTATCTACACAGAGTGCCTCCAGGTGTTTCAATACTACAACTCCCAGCATGCCCTGACAGCCAATAGATGTCAGGGCAAGCTGGGAGTTGTAGTGATGAAACAGCTGGAGGCACCCTGTGTAGATGAACTAAGGGCGGAAGTCCCCCCCAGCAGGCATCAGTGACGTGGTGCCTGCTGGGGAAGTCTGCCTGGTAGTGAGCACACTGTCAGGCAGACAGAAGGCATTTTTAATATAGTAAAAATAAAAATTTAAAGCAGGGAGGGGGTTAGGGAGAGATGTGCAATAGGCAGGGACAGAAAAAAAAATATATAGGATGGTGGGAGCTCCCCTTTAAATAATTAATTGTTGTTTTATCTTACTCTCCGTTTTGCTATTTCATTTATAGTAAGGATATTATTGTAACATATTAATTATAAAGTTGGATCGTGTCGCTGGATGTTGCGTGTGAAATTCTTTTCCTACACCCGATTCCTCTCAAGGAATTGGCGCGTCTCGTAGACGCAGGTTGGAATATACTAAGAAGGAAACATTTTCCTGAGTGAGAATCATTGGTTTTGGTTTGTGTTACCACAAAATGGCCAAATCTGATTTTAAAATGTTTTATTTTATTGTATTGTGTTTGTTTTATTTTATTGTATTGTGTTTGTTTTATTTTATTGTATTGTGTTTGTTTTATTTTATTGTATTGTGTTTGTTTTATTTTATTGTAATGTGTTTGTTTTATTTTATTGTATTGTGTTTGTTTTATTTTATTGTATTGTGTTTGTTTTATTTTATTGTATTGTGTTTGTTTTATTTTATTGTAATGTGTTTGTTTTATTTTATTGTATTGTGTTTGTTTTAATGTGTTTGTTTTATTTTATTGTATTGTGTTTGTTTTATTTTATTGTAATGTGTTTGTTTTATTTTATTGTATTGTGTTTGTTTTATTTTATTGTATTGTGTTTGTTTTAATGTGTTTGTTTTATTTTATTGTATTGTGTTTGTTTTATTGTATTGTGTTTGTTTTAATGTGGTTGTTTTATTTTATTGTATTTTTTATTGTATTGTGTTTGTTTTGTTTTATTGTATTGTGTTTGTTTTATTTTATTGCATTGTGTTTGTTTTATTTTATTGTATTTTGTTTGTTTTTATTTTATTGTATTTTGTTTGTTTTTATTTTATTGTATTGTGTTTGTTTTATTTTATTGTATTTTGTTTGTTTTTATTTTATTTTATTGTATTTTGTTTGTTTTTATTTTATTGTATTGTGTTTATTTTATTGTATTGTGTTTGTTTTAATGTGTTTGTTTTATGTTATTGTATTTCTTTATTGTATTGTGTTTGTTTTGTTTTATTGTATTGTGTTTATTTTATTGTATTGTGTTTATTTTATTGTATTGTGTCTGTTTTATTTTATTGTATTGTGTTTGTTTTATTGTATTGTGTTTGTTTTATTTTATTGTATTGTGTTTGTTTTAATGTGTTTGTAATATGATGTCTTGTTTTTCTGCTTTATGCTGGTGATTATTTATGTTTGAAAAATAAACATATTTAGGGTCTATTCACACCTATAGGAAGCTGCGCAGAATACTGTACGTGTGAATAGAACATTGAAAAGCAAAATCTACTTTTAATTGTGAAGTCACCTAAAGGGAAACACTGTGCAATGACATCACATATTAAAGGGGTACTCCGGCACTAAGACATCTTATATCCAAAGGATAGGGGACAAGATGCCTGATCGCGGGGGTCCCGCTGCTGGGGACCCCTGTGATCTTGCACGCAGCACCCCGATACCATCAGTCCCCGGAGCATGTTCGCTCCAGGTCTGATGACTGGCGATCACAGGGCCAGAGCATTGTGAAGTCATGCTCCGCCCCCTTAATGTTAGCCTATGGGAGGGGGCGTGACAGCTGCTCCCATAGACTTGCATTGAGGGGGCGGAGTGTGACATCACACGGGGGTGGAGCCGTGACATCACAATGCTCCGGCCCCGTGATCGGCAGTCATCAGCTGACATACGGGGGTGGAGCCGTGACATCACAATGCTCCGGCCCATGATGGGCAGTCATCAGCTGTGATGCCCCGCCCATAGGCTTGCATTGAGGAGCGTGATATCACACGGGGGCGGGGCCGTGACGTCACAATGCTCCGGCCCCATGATCGGCAGTCATCAGACGCGGAGCGAACATGCTCCGGGGACTGATGGTAACGGGGTGCTGCGTGCAAGATCACGGGGGTCCCTTGTCCTTGCTACCACTCGTAGAATTTTTGTAACAAAAAAAAAAGCGCAATTGCGGGGGAAAAAAAACATCCACGTTTTTTTGCACAAAGGATACATAGCAGTCCACTGGATAAAGTGGTGTACGGTACAGTGCCAAACAGGTGAAAAATTTAGAAAATCATCCAATAAAAAAAACGCAGCACAAATGCAAAAAAAAAAAAAGCAAAAGCACAAATGCAAAAATTGCGCAAATTTTGTAGACGTGAAAAGTAGTCTAAAGGCAATGATACATGTCCCCCTGTGAGCTTGGAAGAGCAAAACAATTCTGCCAGGGAATCTTCAAAGTGTTTCCCCCAAAACTACCAGTGACCTGTAAGAACTGCGCAAAAGGGTTAAATGAAGGTTTTATACTATGATCAATATTAATATATTGTCTAAATAATATTCTAAATCAGTGGTCATCAACCTGCGGACCTCCAGATGTTGCAAAACTACAACTTCCAGCATGCCCGGACAGCCAACGGCTGTCCGGGCATGCTGGGAGTTGTAGTTCTGCAACATCTGGAGGTCCGCAGGTTGAAGACCACTGTTCTAAATAATGTTTGGGATGTTTAGTCCTATATTTAGTCTAATTCAGGAATATTTTTATCTTAGGTTCTTCTTCAAATCAACAGGTGCTAAAAAGTTAAACAGATTTGTAAATTACTTCTATATAAAAAATAAAAAAAATCTTAATCCTTCCAGTACTTATTAGCTGCTGAATACTACAGAGGAAATTAGCACAGTGCTCTCTGCTGACATCTCTGTCCATTTTAGGAACTGTCCAGAGCAGCATATGTTTTCTATGGGGGATTTTCTCCTGCTCTGGACAGTTCTTAAAATGGACAGAGGTGTCAGCAGAGAGCACTGTGGTCATGGTGTCAGCAGAGAGCTCTGTGTTCCAAAAAAGAAAAGAATTTCCTCTGTAGTATTCACCAGCTAATAAGTACTGGAAGGATTAAGATTTTTTTTAATAGAAGTAATTTACAAATCTGTTTAACTTTCTGGAGCCAGTTGATATGAAAAAAAAAGTATTTTTCATGGAATACCCCTTTAAAGCCGGAAGAAGTAAGAAGGTTAGGGGACTGGATTAGGGCGAACAGGAACTGCAGAGGAGCAGGGCTGGGTAAGTATATATTTAGTTTTTATTTTCCCCCTACCCCAACACCATAATATTTTTTTTTACAAAACACTGGATAACCCCTTTAACCCATCCAGGACAAGGAGGGGTGGGGGTACTGGTACGTCCTCGAGCCCTGGTACTTAAAGGGGTACTCTGCTGCTCAGCATTTGGAACAAACTGTTCCGAACGCTGGAGCCGGCATCGGGAGCTCGTGACGTCATAGCCCTGCCCCCTCATGACGTCACGCCCCGCCCCATCAATGCAAATCTATGGGAGGGGGCGTGACAACTGTCACGCCCCCTCGCATAGATTTGCATTGAGGGGGCAGGGCAGAACATTATGAGGGGGCAGGGATATGACGTAACAAGCTCCCGGCTCCAGCATTCGGAACAGTTTGTTCCATACGCTGAGTAGCAGAGTACCCCTTTAAGGACCAAGGGCGTACATATACGCCCTGGTCCCGTTTACGGGGTTTAAACAGTTCTCACCAGTGGAGAATGGGTTAAACCTGGTGGATACCGGTTGATACAGGCAGCCAGGACCCACGGCTAATGCCGGGAACCACCGGTCGGGACGATGCCTGGCATTAACCCTTTAGACGCCACGATCAAAGTTGATGAAAGTGAAACTATCCCTGCAGCTCAGCAGAGCTGATCGGGATTATCGCGACAAAATCGCAATATCCCGATCAGCTTACCGGATGACAGGAGGGTCCTCACCTGCCTCATCGTTGTCCGTTCGGCGATCTACTGCTCCGAGCCTGCTCAGTAGGCTAGAGCAACAGAGCGACAAGAAACTGATCAATGCTATGCTATGGCATAGCATTGATCAGTATATGCAATCAGAAGATCACATGGCATAGCATTGATCTGTATATGCAATCAGAAGATCACATGGCATAGCATTGATCTGTATATGCAATCAGAAGATCACATGGCATAGCATTGATCAGTATATGCAATCAGAAGATCACATGGCATAGCATTAATCAGTATATGCAATCAGAAGATCACATGGCATAGCATTGATCAGTATATGCAATCAGAAGATCACATGGCATAGCATTGATCAGTATATGCAATCAGAAGATCACATGGCATAGCATTGATCAGTATATGCAATCAGAAGATCACATGGCATAGCATTGATCTGTATATGCAATCAGAAGATCACATGGTATAGTCCCCGGTGGGAGCTTTAAAAAATAAAAATAAAAAAAAGTGTAAAAAAGAGAATTAACCCATTCCCTATAAAAAGTTTGAATCACCCCCTTTTCCCATTTTTTTAATAAAAAAATACCAAATTCCAAAATTGTGCCTTTTTGGTCACTTTATATACCATAAAAATTATTTTTTATAAAAAGCGATCAAAAAGTCCCATCAACACAA
Source organism: Hyla sarda (assembly GCF_029499605.1). Lineage (NCBI taxonomy): Eukaryota > Metazoa > Chordata > Amphibia > Anura > Hylidae > Hyla > Hyla sarda. The sequence goes on from NW_026607576.1 coordinate 457,543, forward strand.
AAATGGTACCGATAAAAACTACCGACCATGGCGCAAAAAATTACCCTCACTCCGCCCCATACGCGGAAAAATAAAAAAGTTATGGGGGTCAGGACATGAGGATTTTGCACATACTAATTTTGGTGCATGTAGTTATAAAATAAAACCTACATAAATGAGGTATCCTTGTAACCGTTTGGACCTACAGAATAAAGATAAGGGGTCATTTTTACCGAAAATTGCACTGCGTAGAAACGGAAGCCCCAAAACGTACAAAATGGCGTTTTTATTTTTAATTTCACCGCACAAATGTATTTTTTTGGGGGGGCTTTTGCAGTAGATTTTCTTACTAAATGATTGATGTCGTTACAAAGTACAATTGGTGGCGCAAAAAACATCATATGGGTCTGTAGGTGCAAAATTAAAAGCGTTCTGATTTTTAGAAGGGAAGGAGGAAAAAACGGGAATGCAAAAACGAAAATTGGCCTGGTGCTTAACCCCTTAACACCTTAACTCCTTAAGGACGCAGACAATTTCATTTTTACGTTTTTGTTTTTTCCTCCTCGCCTTCAAAAAATCCTAACTCTTTTATATTTTCCTCCACAGACTAGTATGAGGCTTGTTTTTTGCGGGACCAGTTGTCCGTTGTAATGTCATCACTCACTTTACCATAAAATGTACGGCGCAACCAAAAAATACTATTTGTGGGAAAATTAAAAATAAATCTGCAATTTTGCTAATTTTGGAAGGTTTCGTTTTCACGCCGTACAATTTACGGTAAAAATGACGTGTTCATTATTCTTTGGGTCAATACGATTAAAATGATCCCCATGATTACGTATTTCTCTATTACTGTGGAACTTAAAAAAAATTGCAAACTTTTTAACCAAATTAGTTTAAAATCCCCCTATTTTGAAGACCTATAACTTTTTCATTTTTCCGTATAAGCGGCGGTATGAGGGCTAATTTTTTGCGCCGTGATCTGTACTTTTTATTGATACCATATTTGCTTATATAGAACTTTTAATCCATTTTTTATAAATTTTTTGGGGAATAAAATGTTATAGAAAAGCAGCAACTTTGGACTTTTTTTTATTTTTACGTTCACGCCGTTCACCGTACGCTATCATTAACATTTCATTTTAATAGTTCAGATATTTACGCATGCGGCGATACCAAATATGTGTACAAAATATTTTTTTACACTTTTTGGGGGTGAAATAGGGAAAATGGGACAATTTACGTTTTTTTTAATCAACTGGTGCCCGAAAGTTAAACAGATTTGTAAATTACTTCTATTAAAAAAATCTTTATCCTTCCAGTACTTATTAGCTGCTATATACTACAGAGAAAGTTTATTTTTTGGGGGATTTTTTTTTTAATGTCCCACAGTGCTCTCTGCTGACACCTGATGTCTGTATCAGGAACTGTCCAGAACAGTAGCAAATCGTCATAGCAAACCTCTCCTGCTCTGGACAGTTCCTGAGATGGACCGAGGTGTCCGCACAGAGGAATGTGGACAGAAAAATAAAGAAATCCAAAAACTAAAGAACTTTCTCTGTAATGTACAGCCGCTAACAAGTACTGGAAGGATAAATATTTTTTAATAGAAGTCATTTACAAATCAGTTTAACTTTCTCGCGCCAGTTCATAAAAAAATAAAAAAATAAAATATATATATATATATATATATTTTCCAGCGGAGTACCCCTTTAAAGGAAAACGGTCACCCGTTCACCCGCACTATAATCCGTTACACTGGGTTATAGTGCGGGTGAACAGAAGACCTATGCGGGGTCTCCTACCTACATGCAGTCTGGATCGCCGATCCTCTGAAGGTCCCCTTTTTCCAGTGCTGACTTGCGCTCTGGAGGTGAGCTCGCCGGCTGGATTTAAATATTCATAAGCGCCGGTCACGTGAGCGCGAGCGCTCACGTGACCGGCGCTAATGAATATTTAAATCCAGCCGGTGGGCCTGCCTCAAAGTGCAAGTCAGCACTGGAAGAAGGGGACCTTCAGAGGATCGGCGATCCAGACTGCATGTAGGTATAACAGTCCCAGACCCCACATAGGTCTCCTGTTCACCCGCACTATAACCCGGTGTAACTGATTATAGTGCGGGTGAACGAGTGACCGTTTTCCTTTAAGGGGCTAACTAGACAATATTTCCCCTGCTTCGATATACTATGGCAGCCCATATTTATATGTACTCTAGTAATATCCAGCTGACAAGCCCCCTCCCATAGACTTGCATTGAGGGGCGTGACATAATGAGGGGGCGGGGCTATGACATCACAGGGATGTGGAATTCCTATCGCCTGACGCCCAGGACATTCTGTTCCGGGCGCCGGGCAGGTGAATTTCTCCAGCCCTTAGCCCGGCTTTGGGCAAGCAGGGCTGACTATTAACTCTTTAGATCGCCGCTGTCATAACTGACAGTGGCGTCTAAAGGGACATGTGAATGCTCCCTGGTGGGCTAGTGGGGTGGATCGCCCCCTCGCAGCGTGATCGCAGGGTGGAGATCCACTATAGAGGTAGCCGGAGGACTTACCTCTGTTCCCTGCTGTCCCAGCTCTGTCATTGATAGATCCTGGCTGGACCAGACTATATCAATGGATCACAGAGCACACAGATCAATGGAGTTCAATAGAATCTATTCATCTGTATGAGGAATCCAGTAATTCCTCCTATAAGTCTAATAAAGTGTAAAAAAAAAAAAAAGTTTTAAAAATAGTTTGAAAGACACACCTTAAAGGGGTATTCCAGGAAAAAACTTTTTTTTATATATCAACTGGCTCCAGAAAGTTAAACAGATTTGTAAATTACTTCTATTAAAAAAATCTTAATCCTTTCAGTACTTATGAGCTTCTGAAGTTTAGGTTGTTCTTTTCTGTCTAAGTGCTCTCTGATGACACGTGTCTCGGGAACCGCCCAGTTTAGAAGAGGTTTGCTATGGGGATTTGCTTCTAAACTGGGCGGTTCCCGAGACACGTGTCATCAGAGAGCACTTAGACAGAAAAGAACAACTCAACTTCAGAAGCTCATAAGTACTGAAAGAATTAAGATTTTTTAATAGAAGTAATTTACAAGTCTGTTTAACTTTCTGGAACCAGTTGATATATATAAAAAAAGTTTTTCTCCTGGAATACCCCTTTAACCCCTTCCATGTTAAAAGTTCAAATCACCCCCTTTTCCTATATAAAAACACGTAAACATAATAAAATAAACATATTTGGTATCGCTTCGTGCGTAATTGTACGACCTATTAAAATATAACATTATGTGTCCCGTACAGTAAATGTAAAAAAAAATATCAAACCACAGAATTGCAATTTTTATAATATCCCAGAAAAAAAAAATTTAAAAGTGATTAAAAAGTCAGATTAACACCAAAATGGTACCGATACAAAAAACAGATTATGGTGCAAAAAATGAGCCCTCATACAGCCTGGTATGCGGAAAAAAAATAAAGCTACAGGGGTTGAAAAATGGCAAATAAAAAAATGTGAAAAAGTTCAGAATTTCTTTCAAATTAGTAAAACATGATGTAAACGATACAAATCTGGTATTACTGTAATCAGGCGGCCTAAAGTATAAAACTAACATGTTATCTGACCACAAGGTAAATGGCGCAGAAAAGAAAACCACCAAATCTGCTAAATTATCTTTTACTATTTCAATTATATAATTTTTGCTTTTGTTTCAGAGAATAGGTTATTCAAAAAATAAAAAGGTATCATTATAGTAGGTAGATATCATTATAGTAGGTAGATATCATTATAGTAGGTAGTTATCATTATAGTAGGTAGTTATCATTATAGTAGGTAGATATCATAATAGTAGGTAGTTATCATTATAGTAGGTAGGTATCATTATAGTAGGTAGATATCATTATAGTAGGTAGTTATCATTATGGTAGGTAGTTATCATTATAGTAGGTAGGTATCATTATAGTAGGTAGGTATCATTATAGTAGGTAGGTATCATTATAGTAGGTAGTTATCATTATAGTAGGTAGATGTCATTATAGTAGGTAGTTGTCATTATAGTAGGTAGGTATCATTATAGTAGGTAGGTATCATTATAGTAGGTAGTTATCATTATAGTAGGTAGATATCATTATAGTAGGTAGATATCATTATAGTAGGTAGTTATCATTATAGTAGGTAGGTATCATTATAGTAGGTAGATATCATTATAGTAGGTAGTTATCATTATGGTAGGTAGTTATCATTATGGTAGGTAGATGTCATTATAGTAGGTAGTTATCATTATAGTAGGTAGATATCATTATAGTAGGTAGATATCATTATAGTAGGTAGTTATCATTATGGTAGGTAGATGTCATTATAGTAGGTAGTTATCATTATAGTAGGTAGATATCACTATAGTAGTTAGGTATCATTATAGTAGGTGGTTATCATTATAGTAGGTAGTTATCATTATAGTAGGTAGGTATCATTATAGTAGGTAGGTATCATTATAGTAGGTAGTTATCATTATAGTAGGTAGTTATCATTATAGTAGGTAGGTATCATTATAGTAGGTAGGTATCATTATAGTAGGTAGGTATCATTATAGTAGGTAGTTATCATTATAGTAGGTAGATGTCATTATAGTAGGTAGTTGTCATTATAGTAGGTAGTTATCATTATAGTAGATAGTTATCATTATAGTAGGTAGTTATCATTATAGTAGGTAGTTATCATTATAGTAGATATCATTATAGTAGGTAGTTGTCATTATAGTAGGTAGGTATCATTATAGTAGGTAGGTATCATTATAGTAGGTAGTTATCATTATAGTAGGTAGGTATCATTATAGTAGGTAGGTATCATTATAGTAGGTAGGTATTATTATAGTAGGTATCATTATAGTAGGTAGGTATCATTATAGTAGGTAGTTATCATTATAGTAGGTAGATATCATTATAGTAGGTAGGTATCATTATAGTAGGTAGGTATCATTATAGTAGGTAGTTATCATTATAGTAGGTAGTTATCATTATAGTAGGTAGGTATCATTATAGTAGGTAGGTATCATTATAGTAGGTAGTTATCATTATAGTAGGTAGGTATCATTATAGTAGGTAGGTATCATTATAGTAGGTAGGTATCATTATAGTAGGTAGTTATCATTATAGTAGGTAGATATCATTATAGTAGGTAGTTATCATTATAGTAGGTAGTTATCATTATAGTAGGTAGTTATCATTATAGTAGGTAGATATCATTATAGCAGGTAGTTATCATTATAGCAGGTAGGTATCATTATAGTAGGTAGGTATCATTATAGTAGGTAGATATCATTATAGTAGGTAGGTATCATTATAGTAGGTAGGTATCATTATAGTAGGTAGGTATCATTATAGTAGGTAGTTATCATTATAGTAGGTAGTTATCATTATAGTAGGTAGATATCATTATAGTAGGTAGTTGTCATTATAGTAGGTAGTTATCATTATAGTAGATAGTTATCATTATAGTAGGTAGTTATCATTATAGTAGGTAGTTATCATTATAGTAGATATCATTATAGTAGGTAGTTGTCATTATAGTAGGTAGGTATCATTATAGTAGGTAGGTATCATTATAATAGGTAGTTATCATTATAGTAGGTAGGTATCATTATTGTAGGTAGGTATCATTATAGTAGGTAGGTATTATTATAGTAGGTATCATTATAGTAGGTAGGTATCATTATAGTAGGTAGTTATCATTATAGTAGGTAGGTATCATTATAGTAGGTAGGTATCATTATAGTAGGTAGGTATCATTATAGTAGGTAGTTATCATTATAGTAGGTAGATGTCATTATAGTAGGTAGATATCATTATAGTAGGTAGTTATCATTATAGTAGGTAGTTATCATTATAGTAGGTAGTTATCATTATAGTAGGTAGATATCATTATAGCAGGTAGTTATCATTATAGTAGGTAGGTATCATTATAGTAGGTAGATATCATTATAGTAGGTAGATATCATTATAGTAGGTAGGTATCATTATAGTAGGTAGGTATCATTATAGTAGGTAGTTATCATTATAGTAGGTAGTTATCATTATAGTAGGTAGATATCATTATAGTAGGTAGTTGTCATTATAGTAGGTAGATATCATTATAGTAGGTAGGTATCATTATAGTAGGTAGGTATCATTATAGTAGGTAGTTATCATTATAGTAGGTAGGTATCATTATAGTAGGTAGTTATCATTATAGTAGGTAGATATCATTATAGTAGGTAGGTATCATTATAGTAGGTAGTTATCATTATAGTAGGTAGATATCATTATAGTAGGTAGGTATCATTATAGTAGGTAGGTATCATTATAGTAGGTAGGTCTCATTATAGTAGGTAGGTATCATTATAGTAGGTAGATGTCATTATAGTAGGTAGATATCATTATAGTAGGTAGGTATCATTATAGTAGGTAGATATCATTATAGTAGGTAGATATCATTATAGTAGGTAGGTATCATTATAGTAGGTAGGTATCATTATAGTAGGTAGTTATCATTATAGTAGGTAGTTGTCATTATAGTAGGTAGATGTCATTATAGTAGGTAGATATCATTATAGTAGGTAGTTATCATTATAGTAGGTAGATGTCATTATAGTAGGTAGTTATCATTATAGTAGGTAGATATCACTATAGTAGTTAGGTATCATTATAGTAGGTGGTTATCATTATAGTAGGTAGTTATCATTATAGTAGGTAGGTATCATTATAGTAGGTAGGTATCATTATAGTAGGTAGATATCATTATAGTAGGTAGATGTCATTATAGTAGGTAGTTATCATTATAGTAGGTAGATATCACTATAGTAGTTAGGTATCATTATAGTAGGTGGTTATCATTATAGTAGGTAGTTATCATTATAGTAGGTAGGTATCATTATAGTAGGTAGGTATCATTATAGTAGGTAGGTATCATTATAGTAGGTAGTTATCATTATAGTAGGTAGATGTCATTATAGTAGGTAGTTGTCATTATAGTAGGTAGGTATCATTATAGTAGGTAGGTATCATTATAGTAGGTAGTTATCATTATAGTAGGTAGTTATCATTATAGTAGGTAGGTATCATTATAGTAGGTAGTTATCATTATAGTAGGTAGATGTCATTATAGTAGGTAGTTATCATTATAGTAGGTAGATATCACTATAGTAGGTAGTTATCATTATAGTAGGTAGATGTCATTATAGTAGGTAGTTATCATTATAGTAGGTAGGTATCATTATAGTAGGTAGGTATCATTATAGTAGGTAGTTATCATTATAGTAGGTAGATATCACTATAGTAGTTAGGTATCATTATAGTAGGTGGTTATCATTATAGTAGGTAGTTATCATTATAGTAGGTAGGTATCATTATAGTAGGTAGGTATCATTATAGTAGGTAGGTATCATTATAGTAGGTAGTTATCATTATAGTAGGTAGATGTCATTATAGTAGGTAGTTGTCATTATAGTAGGTAGGTATCATTATAGTAGGTAGGTATCATTATAGTAGGTAGGTATCATTATAGTAGGTAGTTATCATTATAGTAGGTAGTTATCATTATAGTAGTTAGGTATCATTATAGTAGGTAGTTATCATTATAGTAGGTAGTTATCATTATAGTAGGTAGGTATCATTATAGTAGGTAGGTATCATTACAGTAGGTAGTTATCATTATAGTAGGTAGGTATCATTATAGTAGGTAGGTATCATTATAGTAGGTAGGTATCATTATAGTAGGTAGTTATCATTATAGTAGGTAGATGTCATTATAGTAGGTAGTTGTCATTATAGTAGGTAGGTATCATTATAGTAGGTAGTTATCATTATAGTAGGTAGTTATCATTATAGTAGGTAGATATCATTATAGTAGGTAGTTATCATTATAGTAGGTAGGTATCATTATAGTAGGTAGATATCATTATAGTAGGTAGTTATCATTATGGTAGGTAGTTATCATTATGGTAGGTAGATGTCATTATAGTAGGTAGTTATCATTATAGTAGGTAGATATCATTATAGTAGGTAGATATCATTATAGTAGGTAGTTATCATTATGGTAGGTAGATGTCATTATAGTAGGTAGTTATCATTATAGTAGGTAGATATCACTATAGTAGTTAGGTATCATTATAGTAGGTGGTTATCATTATAGTAGGTAGTTATCATTATAGTAGGTAGGTATCATTATAGTAGGTAGGTATCATTATAGTAGGTAGGTATCATTATAGTAAGTAGTTATCATTATAGTAGGTAGATGTCATTATAGTAGGTAGTTGTCATTATAGTAGGTAGGTATCATTATAGTAGGTAGGTATCATTATAGTAGGTAGTTATCATTATAGTAGGTAGTTATCATTATAGTAGGTAGGTATCATTATAGTAGGTAGGTATCATTATAGTAGGTAGGTATCATTATAGTAGGTAGTTATCATTATAGTAGGTAGATGTCATTATAGTAGGTAGTTGTCATTATAGTAGGTAGTTATCATTATAGTAGATAGTTATCATTATAGTAGGTAGTTATCATTATAGTAGGTAGTTATCATTATAGTAGATATCATTATAGTAGGTAGTTGTCATTATAGTAGGTAGGTATCATTATAGTAGGTAGGTATCATTATAGTAGGTAGTTATCATTATAGTAGGTAGGTATCATTATAGTAGGTAGGTATCATTATAGTAGGTAGGTATTATTATAGTAGGTATCATTATAGTAGGTAGGTATCATTATAGTAGGTAGTTATCATTATAGTAGGTAGATATCATTATAGTAGGTAGGTATCATTATAGTAGGTAGGTATCATTATAGTAGGTAGTTATCATTATAGTAGGTAGTTATCATTATAGTAGGTAGGTATCATTATAGTAGGTAGGTATCATTATAGTAGGTAGTTATCATTATAGTAGGTAGGTATCATTATAGTAGGTAGGTATCATTATAGTAGGTAGGTATCATTATAGTAGGTAGTTATCATTATAGTAGGTAGATGTCATTATAGTAGGTAGATATCATTATAGTAGGTAGTTATCATTATAGTAGGTAGTTATCATTATAGTAGGTAGTTATCATTATAGTAGGTAGATATCATTATAGCAGGTAGTTATCATTATAGTAGGTAGGTATCATTATAGTAGGTAGATATCATTATAGTAGGTAGATATCATTATAGTAGGTAGGTATCATTATAGTAGGTAGGTATCATTATAGTAGGTAGTTATCATTATAGTAGGTAGTTATCATTATAGTAGGTAGATATCATTATAGTAGGTAGTTGTCATTATAGTAGGTAGTTATCATTATAGTAGATAGTTATCATTATAGTAGGTAGTTATCATTATAGTAGGTAGTTATCATTATAGTAGATATCATTATAGTAGGTAGTTGTCATTATAGTAGGTAGGTATCATTATAGTAGGTAGGTATCATTATAATAGGTAGGTATCATTATAGTAGGTAGGTATTATTATAGTAGGTATCATTATAGTAGGTAGGTATCATTATAGTAGGTAGTTATCATTATAGTAGGTAGGTATCATTATAGTAGGTAGGTATCATTATAGTAGGTAGGTATCATTATAGTAGGTAGTTATCATTATAGTAGGTAGATGTCATTATAGTAGGTAGATATCATTATAGTAGGTAGTTATCATTATAGTAGGTAGTTATCATTATAGTAGGTAGTTATCATTATAGTAGGTAGATATCATTATAGCAGGTAGTTATCATTATAGTAGGTAGGTATCATTATAGTAGGTAGATATCATTATAGTAGGTAGATATCATTATAGTAGGTAGGTATCATTATAGTAGGTAGGTATCATTATAGTAGGTAGTTATCATTATAGTAGGTAGTTATCATTATAGTAGATAGATATCATTATAGTAGGTAGTTGTCATTATAGTAGGTAGATATCATTATAGTAGGTAGGTATCATTATAGTAGGTAGTTATCATTATAGTAGGTAGGTATCATTATAGTAGGTAGTTATCATTATAGTAGGTAGATATCATTATAGTAGGTAGGTATCATTATAGTAGGTAGTTATCATTATAGTAGGTAGATATCATTATAGTAGGTAGGTATCATTATAGTAGGTAGGTATCATTATAGTAGGTAGGTCTCATTATAGTAGGTAGGTATCATTATAGTAGGTAGATGTCATTATAGTAGGTAGATATCATTATAGTAGGTAGGTATCATTATAGTAGGTAGATATCATTATAGTAGGTAGATATCATTATAGTAGGTAGGTATCATTATAGTAGGTAGGTATCATTATAGTAGGTAGTTATCATTATAGTAGGTAGTTATCATTATAGTAGGTAGATGTCATTATAGTAGGTAGATATCATTATAGTAGGTAGTTATCATTATAGTAGGTAGATGTCATTATAGTAGGTAGTTATCATTATAGTAGGTAGATATCACTATAGTAGTTAGGTATCATTATAGTAGGTGGTTATCATTATAGTAGGTAGTTATCATTATAGTAGGTAGGTATCATTATAGTAGGTAGGTATCATTATAGTAGGTAGATATCATTATAGTAGGTAGATGTCATTATAGTAGGTAGTTATCATTATAGTAGGTAGATATCACTATAGTAGTTAGGTATCATTATAGTAGGTGGTTATCATTATAGTAGGTAGTTATCATTATAGTAGGTAGGTATCATTATAGTAGGTAGGTATCATTATAGTAGGTAGGTATCATTATAGTAGGTAGTTATCATTACAGTAGGTAGATGTCATTATAGTAGGTAGTTGTCATTATAGTAGGTAGGTATCATTATAGTAGGTAGGTATCATTATAGTAGGTAGTTATCATTATAGTAGGTAGTTATCATTATAGTAGGTAGGTATCATTATAGTAGGTAGTTATCATTATAGTAGGTAGATGTCATTATAGTAGGTAGTTATCATTATAGTAGGTAGATATCACTATAGTAGGTAGTTATCATTATAGTAGGTAGATGTCATTATAGTAGGTAGTTATCATTATAGTAGGTAGATATCACTATAGTAGTTAGGTATCATTATAGTAGGTGGTTATCATTATAGTAGGTAGTTATCATTATAGTAGGTAGGTATCATTATAGTAGGTAGGTATCATTATAGTAGGTAGGTATCATTATAGTAGGTAGTTATCATTATAGTAGGTAGATGTCATTATAGTAGGTAGTTGTCATTATAGTAGGTAGGTATCATTATAGTAGGTAGGTATCATTATAGTAGGTAGGTATCATTATAGTAGGTAGTTATCATTATAGTAGGTAGTTATCATTATAGTAGTTAGGTATCATTATAGTAGGTAGTTATCATTATAGTAGGTAGTTATCATTATAGTAGGTAGGTATCATTATAGTAGGTAGGTATCATTACAGTAGGTAGTTATCATTATAGTAGGTAGGTATCATTATAGTAGGTAGGTATCATTATAGTAGGTAGGTATCATTATAGTAGGTAGTTATCATTATAGTAGGTAGATGTCATTATAGTAGGTAGATATCATTATAGTAGGTAGTTATCATTATAGTAGGTAGTTATCATTATAGTAGGTAGTTATCATTATAGTAGGTAGATATCATTATAGCAGGTAGTTATCATTATAGTAGGTAGGTATCATTAAAGTAGGTAGATATCATTATAGTAGGTAGATATCATTATAGTAGGTAGGTATCATTATAGTAGGTAGGTATCATTATAGTAGGTAGTTATCATTATAGTAGGTAGTTATCATTATAGTAGGTAGATATCATTATAGTAGGTAGTTGTCATTATAGTAGGTAGATATCATTATAGTAGGTAGGTATCATTATAGTAGGTAGGTATCATTATAGTAGGTAGTTATCATTATAGTAGGTAGGTATCATTATAGTAGGTAGTTATCATTATAGTAGGTAGATATCATTATAGTAGGTAGGTATCATTATAGTAGGTAGTTATCATTATAGTAGGTAGATATCATTATAGTAGGTAGATATCATTATAGTAGGTAGGTATCATTATAGTAGGTAGGTCTCATTATAGTAGGTAGGTATCATTATAGTAGGTAGTTATCATTATAGTAGGTAGATATCATTATAGTAGGTAGGTATCATTATAGTAGGTAGATATCATTATAGTAGGTAGGTATCATTATAGTAGGTAGGTATCATTATAGTAGGTAGTTATCATTATAGTAGGTAGATATCATTATAGTAGGTAGGTATCATTATAGTAGGTAGATATCATTATAGTAGGTAGATATCATTATAGTAGGTAGGTATCATTATAGTAGGTAGATATCATTATAGTAGGTAGATATCATTATAGTAGGTAGGTATCATTATAGTAGGTAGGTATCATTATAGTAGGTAGTTATCATTATAGTAGGTAGATATCATTATAGTAGGTAGTTGTCATTATAGTAGGTAGATATCATTATAGTAGGTAGGTATCATTATAGTAGGTAGGTATCATTATAGTAGGTAGTTATCATTATAGTAGGTAGGTATCATTATAGTTAGTAGTTATCATTATAGTAGGTAGATATCATTATAGTAGGTGTCACGATGCCGGCTGGCAGGTAGTGGATCCTCTGTGCCAGAGAGGGATTGGCGTGGACCGTGCTAGTGGACCGGTTCTAAGTCACTACTGGTTTTCACCAGAGCCCGCCGCAAAGCGGGATGGTCTTGCTGCGGCGGTAGTGACCAGGTCGTATCCACTAGCAACGGCTCAACCTCTCTGACTGCTGAAGATAGGCGCGGTACAAGGGAGTAGACAGAAGCAAGGTCGGACGTAGCAGAAGGTCGGGGCAGGCAGCAAGGATCGTAGTCAGGGGCAACGGCAGGAGGTCTGGAACACAGGCTAGGAACACACAAGGAAACGCTTTCACTGGCACAATGGCAACAAGATCCGGCGAGGGAGTGAAGGGGAAGTGAGGTATAAATAGGGAGTGCACAGGTGAACACACTAATTGGAACCACTGCGCCAATCAGCGGCGCAGTGGCCCTTTAAATCGCAGAGACCCGGCGCGCGCGCGCCCTAGGGAGCGGGGCCGCGCGCGCCGGGACAGGACAGACGGAGAGCGAGTCAGGTACGGGAGCCGGGGTGCGCATCGCGAGCGGGCGCCACCCGCATCGCGAATCGTATCCCGGCTGGAGGCGGTATCGCAGCGCACCGGGTCAGTGGATCTGACCGGAGCGCTGCGGTAGCGAGAGAGAAGCGAGCGCTCCGGGGAGGAGCGGGGACCCGGAGCGCTCGGCGTAACAGTACCCCCCCCCCTTGGGTCTCCCCCTCTTCTTAGAGCCTGAGAACCTGAGGAGCAGACTTTTGTCTAGGATGTTGTCCTCAGGTTCCCAGGATCTCTCTTCAGGTCCACAGCCCTCCCAATCCACCAAAAAGAACCTTTTTCCTCTGACCGTCTTGGAGGCCAGTATCTCTTTCACTGAGAAGACGTCAGAAGAACCGGAGACAGGAGTGGGAGAAACTAATTTGGGAGAGAAACGGTTGATGATGAGTGGTTTAAGAAGAGAGACATGAAAGGCATTAGGAATACGAAGAGAAGGAGGAAGAAGAAGTTTGTAAGAGACAGGATTAATTTGGCACAAGACTTTGAAAGGACCAAGATAGCGTGGACCCAGTTTGTAACTGGGGACACGAAAGCGGACATATTTAGCGGAGAGCCATACCTTGTCTCCGGGAGCAAAAATGGGGGGAGCTCTTCTTTTCTTATCGGCAAACTTTTTCATGCGAGATGAAGCCTGTAAAAGAGAATCTTGGGTCTCTTTCCATATGGTGGAAAGATCACGAGTCACTTCATCCATAGCGGGCAAACCAGAGGGCAAGGGAGTAGGGAGGGGGGGAAGAGGGTGACGGCCGTACACCACGAAAAATGGGGATTTGGAGGAAGATTCAGAGACTCTAAAGTTATACGAGAATTCGGCCCATGGTAGAAGATCTGCCCAATCATCCTGGCGGGAGGAAACAAAATGTCGTAAATAATCACCCAAGACCTGGTTAATTCTTTCTACTTGTCCATTGGATTGAGGATGATATGCAGAAGAAAAGTTTAATTTAATCTTGAGTTGTTTACAGAGAGCCCTCCAGAATTTTGAAACGAATTGGACGCCTCTATCCGAGACTATCTGTGTGGGCAACCCGTGAAGACGAAAAATGTGTACAAAAAATTGTTTAGCCAACTGAGGCGCTGAAGGAAGACCAGGAAGAGGGATGAAATGTGCCATCTTGGAGAATCGATCAACGACCACCCAAACAACAGTGTTGCCACGGGATGGGGGTAAATCAGTAATAAAATCCATACCAATCAGAGACCAAGGCTGTTCGGGGACAGGCAGAGGATGAAGAAAACCAGCGGGCTTCTGGCGAGGAGTCTTATCCCGGGCACAGACAGTGCAGGCTCGCACAAAGTCCACGACATCCGTCTCCAGAGTCGGCCACCAATAGAAGCGAGAGATGAGTTGCACAGATTTCTTGATGCCTGCATGACCTGCGAGATGGGAGGAGTGACCCCATTTGAGGATTCCGAGGCGTTGGCGTGGAGAGACGAAGGTCTTTCCTGGAGGAGTTTGCCTGATGGAGGCTGGAGAAGTGGAAATCAGGCAGTCAGGAGGAATGATGTGTTGCGGAGAGAGTTCAACTTCCGAGGCATCCGAGGAACGAGAGAGAGCATCGGCCCTAATGTTCTTATCGGCAGGCCGAAAGTGAATTTCAAAATTAAATCGGGCAAAGAACAAAGACCACCTGGCCTGGCGAGGATTCAGCCGTTGGGCAGACTGGAGATAGGAGAGGTTCTTGTGATCGGTGAAAATGATAACTGGAAATTTTGATCCCTCCAGCAGATGCCTCCATTCCTCAAGTGCTAATTTAATGGCTAGTAGCTCTCGATCCCCGATGGAGTAGTTCCTCTCCGCCGGAGAGAAGGTCCTAGAAAAAAAACCACAAGTAACAGCATGCCCGGAAGAATTTTTTTGTAGAAGGACCGCTCCAGCTCCTACAGAGGAGGCATCAACCTCCAATAGGAAGGGTTTAGATGGGTCAGGTCTGGAGAGCACGGGAGCCGAAGAAAAGGCAGACTTGAGCCGTTTAAAGGCGTCTTCCGCTTGAGGAGGCCAAGACTTGGGATTGGCATTTTTTTTGGTTAAAGCCACGATAGGGGCCACAACGGTAGAAAAATGTGGAATAAATTGCCTGTAATAATTGGCGAACCCCAAAAAACGTTGGATAGCACGGAGTCCGGAGGGGCGTGGCCAATCTAAGACGGCAGAGAGTTTGTCTGGATCCATTTGTAGTCCCTGGCCAGAGACCAAGTATCCTAGGAAAGGAAGAGATTGGCATTCAAACAGACATTTCTCTATCTTGGCATAAAGTTGATTGTCACGAAGTCTCTGAAGAACCATACGGACATGCTGGCGGTGTTCTTCTAGATTGGCAGAAAAAATCAGGATATCGTCCAGATATACAACAACACAGGAGTATAAGAGATCACGAAAAATTTCATTAACAAAGTCTTGGAAGACGGCAGGGGCGTTGCACAGGCCAAAGGGCATGACCAGATACTCAAAGTGTCCATCTCTAGTGTTAAATGCCGTTTTCCATTCATCCCCCTCTCTGATGCGGATGAGATTATAAGCACCTCTTAAGTCCAGTTTGGTAAAGATGTGGGCACCTTGGAGGCGATCAAAGAGTTCAGAGATGAGGGGTAGGGGGTAGCGGTTCTTTACCGTGATTTTATTAAGACCGCGGTAGTCAATGCAAGGACGTAGAGAGCCATCTTTTTTGGACACAAAGAAAAATCCGGCTCCGGCAGGAGAGGAGGATTTACGGATAAAGCCTTTTTTTAAATTTTCCTGGATGTACTCCGACATAGCAAGAGTCTCTGGGGCGGACAGAGGATAGATTCTGCCCCGGGGTGGAGTAGTGCCCGGGAGGAGGTCAATAGGACAATCATAAGGCCTGTGAGGAGGTAGAGTCTCAGCTTGTTTTTTGCAAAAAACATCCGCAAAGTCCATATAGGCCTTAGGGAGACCGGTTACAGGGGGAACCACAGAGTCACGGCAAGGGGTACTGGGAACCGGTTTTAGGCAGTCCTTGAAACAAGAGGGCCCCCAACTCTTGATCTCCCCAGTGGACCAATCCAGGGTTGGGGAATGGAGTTGAAGCCAGGGTAGTCCAAGGAGGATTTCGGAAGTGCAATTGGGGAGGACCAAAAATTCAATCTTCTCGTGATGAGGTCCGATGCACATTAGAAGGGGCTCCGTGCGGAAACGTATGGTACAGTCCAATCTTTCATTGTTTACACAATTGATGTAGAGGGGTCTGGCGAGACTGGTCACTGGGATGTTGAACCTGTTGACGAGAGAGGCCAAAATAAAATTTCCTGCAGATCCGGAATCCAAGAAGGCCATAGTAGAGAAGGAGAAGGCAGATATCCGCACAGGCACAGTAAGACGTGGAGAAGCAGAGTAGACATCAAGGACTGTCTCACCTTTGTGCGGAGTCAGCGTACGTCTTTCCAGGCGGGGAGGACGGATAGGACAATCCTTCAGGAAGTGTTCGGTACTGGCACAGTACAGGCAGAGATTCTCCATGCGGCGTCGTGTCCTCTCTTGAGGTGTCAGGCAAGACCGGTCGACCTGCATAGCCTCCACGGCGGGAGGCACAGGAACGGATTGCAGAGGACCAGAGGAGAGAGGAGCCGGGGAGAAAAAACGCCTTGTGCGAACAAAGTCCATATCCTGGCGGAGCTCCTGACGCCTTTCGGAAAAACGCATGTCAATGCGAGTGGCTAGATGAATGAGTTCATGTAGGTTAGCAGGGATTTCTCGTGCGGCCAGAACATCTTTAATGTTGCTGGATAGGCCTTTTTTAAAGGTCGCGCAGAGGGCCTCATTATTCCAGGATAATTCTGAAGCAAGAGTACGGAATTGTACGGCGTACTCGCCAACGGAAGAATTACCCTGGACCAGGTTCAACAGGGCAGTCTCAGCAGAAGAGGCTCGGGCAGGTTCCTCAAAGACACTTCGAATTTCCGAGAAGAAGGAGTGTATAGAGGCAGTGACGGGGTCATTGCGGTCCCAGAGCGGTGTGGCCCATGACAGAGCTTTTCCAGACAGAAGGCTGACTACGAAAGCCACCTTAGACCTTTCAGTAGGAAACTGGTCCGACATCATCTCCAAGTGCAGGGAACATTGGGAAAGAAAGCCACGGCAGAATTTAGAGTCCCCATCAAATTTATCCGGCAAGGATAGTCGTAGACCAGAAGCGGCCACTCGCTGCGGAGGAGGTGCAGGAGCTGGCGGAGGAGATGATTGCTGAAGCTGTGGTAGTAGCTGCTGTAGCATCACGGTCAGTTGAGACAGCTGGTGGCCTTGTTGCGCTATCTGTTGTGACTGCTGGGCGACCACCGTGGTGAGGTCGGCGACAACTGGCAGAGGAACTTCAGCGGGATCCATGGCCGGATCTACTGTCACGATGCCGGCTGGCAGGTAGTGGATCCTCTGTGCCAGAGAGGGATTGGCGTGGACCGTGCTAGTGGATCGGTTCTAAGTCACTACTGGTTTTCACCAGAGCCCGCCGCAAAGCGGGATGGTCTTGCTGCGGCGGTAGTGACCAGGTCGTATCCACTAGCAACGGCTCAACCTCTCTGACTGTTGAAGATAGGCGCGGTACAAGGGAGTAGACAGAAGCAAGGTCGGACGTAGCAGAAGGTCGGGGCAGGCAGCAAGGATCGTAGTCGGGGGCAACGGCAGGAGGTCTGGAACACAGGCTAGGAACACACAAGGAAACGCTTTCACTGGCACAATGGCAACAAGATCCGGCGAGGGAGTGAAGGGGAAGTGAGGTATAACTAGGGAGTGCACAGGTGAACACACTAATTGGAACCACTGCGCCAATCAGCGGCGCAGTGGCCCTTTAAATCGCAGAGACCCGGCGCGCGCGCGCCCTAGGGAGCGGGGCCGCGCGCGCCGGGACAGGACAGACGGAGAGCGAGTCAGGTACGGGAGCCGGGATGCGCATCGCGAGCGGGCGCTACCCGCATCGCGAATCGCATCCCGGCTGGAGACGGTATCGCAGCGCACCGGGTCAGTGGAGCTGCCCGGAGCGCTGCGGTAGCGAGAGAGAAGCGAGCGCTCCGGGGAGGAGCGGGGACCCGGAGCGCTCGGCGTAACAGTAGGTAGGTATCATTATAGTAGGTAGTTATCATTATAGTAGGTAGATATCATTATAGTAGGTAGATATCATTATAGTAGGTAGGTATCATTATAGTAGGCAGGTCTCATTATAGTAGGTAGGTATGATTATAGTAGGTAGATATCATTATAGTAGGTAGATATCATTATAGTAGGTAGGTCTCATTATAGTAGGTAGGTATCATTATAGTAGGTAGATATCATTATAGTAGGTAGATATCATTATAGTAGGTAGATATCATTATAGTAGGTAGATATCATTATAGTAGGTAGTTATCATTATAGTAGGTAGGTATCATTATAGTAGGTAGGTATCATTATAGTAGGTAGATATCATTATAGTAGGTAGTTATCATTATAGTAGGTAGATATCATTATAGTAGGTAGTTATCATTATAGTAGGTAGATATCATTATAGTAGGTAGGTATCATTATAGTAGGTAGGTATCATTATAGTAGGTAGATATCATTATAGTAGGTAGATATCATTATAGTAGGTAGATATCATTATAGTAGGTAGGTATCATTATAGTAGGTAGTTATCATTATAGTAGGTAGATATCATTATAGTAGGTAGATATCATTATAGTAGGTAGGTATCATTATAGTAGGTAGGTATCATTATAGTAGGTAGGTATCATTATAGTAGGTAGGTATCATTATAGTAGGTAGGTATCATTATAGTAGGTAGATATCATTATAGTAGGTAGATATCATTATAGTAGGTAGATATCATTATAGTAGGTAGGTATCATTATAGTAGGTAGTTATCATTATAGTAGGTAGATATCATTATAGTAGGTAGATATCATTATAGTAGGTAGGTATCATTATAGTAGGTAGGTATCATTATAGTAGGTAGGTATCATTATAGTAGGTAGGTATGGCTATTATAGGGCGAGGAGGAAAAAATTAGCGTAAAAGCGAAGATTGGCCGGACAAGAGGATCGTCAGGAGGGACAAGTAGATTTTGCTCCATTTTAGTCCCGTGGACAAGTAGTTTTTTATATAAAATCCCCCCCCCCCCCGCATCACAAGCTCCCGACACCGGCTCAATTGTTCAGAACAATTTGTTCCGAACGCTGAGCAGCGGAGGACCCCTTTAATACTGTGAGAAACGCTGCTGCGTCCCGGCAGCAGAAACTAGATACGAGGCTCTAGTATGACGCAACGTGTCAGGCGCTTGAAGGATCTCCGCAATCGGGAGGCGCTGGAATCCTTCAAACTCGTAACCACGGACGCATTGCTATGTGTGTGGTCACGTGACTTATAACAACCAATCACTCTAGGGGGCGTGTAAACGGGTATTACAAAGTGTACGGCTCAGTAGTATACAGACAAGTTCACATGTGTCGCGGATCCTTATATACTTGGAGGCATCAGAAATGAATTACAGGGAACTAAAATCTGATATCAATTTATTACAACTGGTGACAAAGAGCGGTGACAAGATTAACACAAAGAGATAACGACAGAACGAATGTAACAGCAGCACGACGATAAATGCTAACAATAATAGTAAATTATAATAAGTAGGACAGTGAACATCTATGCTGGGTAGTGGATATATTAGATATAGCAGTGTCACCTCTCAAGTCATCACCAGACCCCTCCATTACTGTATAATGTCCCAGCAGTGTCACCTCTCAAGTCATCACCAGACCCCTCCATTACTGTATAATGTCCCAGCAGTGTCACCTCTCCAGTCATCACCAGACCCCTCCATTACTGTATAATGTGCCAGCAGTGTCACCACTCCAGTCATCACCAGACCCCTCCATTACTGTATAATGTCCCAGCAGTGTCACCTCTCCAGTCATCACCAGACCCCTCCATTACTGTATAATGTCCCAGCAGTGTCACCTCTCCAGTCATCACCAGACCCCTCCATTACTGTATAATGTCCCAGCAGTGTCACCTCTCCAGTCATCACCAGACCCCTCCATTACTGTATAATGTCACAGCAGTGTCACCTCTCTAATCATCACCAGACCCCTCCATTACTGTATAATGTCCCAGCAGTGTCACCTCTCTAATCATCACCAGACCCCTCCATTACTGTATAATGTCCCAGCAGTGTCACCTCTCCAGTCATCACCAGACCCCTCCATTACTGTATAATGTCCCAGCAGTGTCACCTCTCCAGTCATCACCAGACCCCTCCATTACTGTATAATGTCCCAGCAGTGTCACCTCTCCAGCCATCACCAGACCCCTCCCTTACTGTATAATGTCCCAGCAGTGTCACCTCTCCAGTCATCACCAAACCCCTCCATTACTGTATAATGTCCCAGCAGTGTAACCTCTCCAGTCATCACCAGACCCCTCTATTACTATATAATGTCCCAGCAGTGTCACCTATCCAGTCACCACCAGACCCCTCCATTACTGTATAATGTCCCAGCAGTGTCACCTATCCAGTCACCACCAGACCCCTCCATTACTGTATAATGTTCCAGCAGTGTCACCTCTCCAGTCATCACCAAACCCCTCCATTACTGTATAATGTCCCAGCAGGGTCACCTCTCCTGTCATCACCAGACCCCTCCATTACTATATAATGTCCCAGCAGTGTCACCTCTCTAATCATCCCCAGACCCCTCCATTACTGTATAATGTCCCAGCAGTGTCACCTCTCCAGTCATCACCAGACCCCTCCATTACTATATAATGTCCCAGCAGTGTCACCTCTCTAATCATCCCCAGACCCCTCCATTACTGTATAATGTCCCAGCAGTGTCACCTCTCCAGTCATCACCAGACCCCTCCATTACTATATAATGTCCCAGCAGTGTCACCTCTCTAATCATCACCAGACCCCTTCATTACTGTATAATGTCCCAGCAGTGTCACCTCTCCAGTCATCACTAGACCCCTCCATTACTGTATAATGTCCCAGCAGTGTCACCTCTCAAGTCATCACCAGACCCCTCCATTACTGTATAATGTCCCAGCAGTGTCACCTCTAAAGTCATCACCATACCCCTCCATTCATCACCAGACCCCTCCATTACTGTATAATGCCCCAGCAGTGTCACCTTTCTAATCATCACCAGACCCCTCCATTACTGTATAATGTCCCAGCAGTGTCACCTCTAAAGTCATCACCAGACTCCTCCATTACTGTATAATGCAGCAGTGTCACCTTTCTAATCATCACCAGACCCCTCCATTACTGTATAATGTCCCAGCAGTGTCACCTCTCCAGTCATCACCAGACCCCTCCATTACTGTATAATGTCCCAGCAGGGTCACCTCTGTAATCATCACCAGACCCCTCCATTACTGTATAATGTCCCAGCAGTGTCACCTCGCTAATCATCACCGGACCCCTCCATTACTGTATAATGTCCCAGCAGTGTCACCTCTCTAATCATCACCAGACCCCTCCATTACTGTATAATGTCCCAGCAGTGTCACCTCTCCAGTCATCACCAGACCCCTCCATTACTGTATAATTTCCCAGCAGTGTCACCTCTCTAATCATCACCAGACCCCTCCATTACTGTATAATGTCCCAGCAGTGTCACCTCTCTAATCATCACCAGACCCCTCCATTACTGTATAATGTCCCAGCAGGGTCACCTCTCCAGTCATCACCAGACCCCTCCATTACTGTATAATGTCCCAGCAGTGTCACCTCTCCAGTCATCACCAGACCCCTCCATTACTGTATAATGTCCCAGCAGTGTCACCTCTCCAGTCATCACCAGACCCCTCCATTACTGTATAATGTACCAGCAGTGTCACCTCTCTAATCATCACCAGACCCCTCCATTACTGTATAATGTCCCAGCAGTGTCACCTCTCTAATCATCACCAGACCCCTCCATTACTGTATAATGTCCCAGCAGTGTCACCTCTCTAATCATCACCAGACCCCTCCATTACTGTATAATGTCCCAGCAGTGTCACCTCTCCAGTCATAACCAGACCCCTCCATTACTATATAATGTCCCAGCAGTGTCACCTCTCTAATCATCACCAGACCCCTCCATTACTGTATAATGTCCCAGCAGTGTCACCTCTCCAGTCATCACTAGACCCCTCCATTACTGTATAATGTCCCAGCAGTGTCACCTCTCAAGTCATCACCAGACCCCTCCATTACTGTATAATGTCCCAGCAGTGTCACCTCTAAAGTCATCACCAGACCCCTCCATTCATCACCAGACCCCTCCATTACTGTATAATGACCCAGCAGTGTCACCTCTCTAATCATCACCAGACCCCTCCATTACTGTATAATGTCCCAGCAGTGTCACCTCTAAAGTCATCACCAGACCCCTCCATTACTGTATAATGTCCCAGCAGTGTCACCTCTAAAGTCATCACCAGACTCCTCCATTACTGTATAATGCAGCAGTGTCACCTTTCTAATCATCACCAGACCCCTCCATTACTGTATAATGTCCCAGCAGTGTCACCTCTCCAGTCATCACCAGACCCCTCCATTACTGTATAATGTCCCAGCAGGGTCACCTCTGTAATCATCACCAGACCCCTCCATTACTGTATAATGTCCCAGCAGTGTCACCTCTCTAATCATCACCAGACCCCTCTATTACTGTATAATGTCCCAGCAGTGTCACCTCTCCAGTCATCACCAGACCCCTCCATTACTGTATAATGTCCCAGCAGTGTCACCTCTCCAGTCATCACCAGACCCCTCCATTACTGTATAATGTCCCAGCAGTGTCACCTCTCCAGTCATCACCAGACCCCTCCATTACTGTATAATGTCCCAGCAGTGTCACCTCTCTAATCATCACCAGACCCCTCCATTACTGTATAATGTCCCAGCAGTGTCACCTCTCTAATCATCACCAGACCCCTCCATTACTGTATAATGTCCCAGCAGTGTCACCTCTCTAATCGTCACGAGACCCCTCCATTACTGTATAAAGTCCCAGCAGTGTCACCTCTCTAATCATCACCAGACCCCTCCATTACTGTATAATGTCCCAGCAGTGTCACCTCTCCAGTCATCACCAGACCCCTCCATTACTGTATAATGTCCCAGCAGTGTCACCTCTCCAGTCATCACCAGACCTCTCCATTACTGTATAATGTCCCAGCAGTGTCACCTATCACCAGACCCCTCCATTACTGTATAATGTCCCAGCAGTGTCACCTCTCTAATCATCACCAGACCCCTCCATTACTGTATAATGTCCCAGCAGTGTCACCTCTCTAATCGTCACCAGACCCCTCCATTACTGTATAATGTCCCAGCAGTGTCACCTCTCTAATCATCACCAGACCCCTCCATTACTGTATAATGTCCCAGCAGTGTCACCTCTCCAGTCATCACCAGACCCCTCCATTACTGTATAATGTCCCAGCAGTGTCACCTCTCCAGTCATCACCAGACCTCTCCATTACTGTATAATGTCCCAGCAGTGTCACCTCTCCAGTCATCACCTGACCCCTCCATTACTGTATAATGTCCAAGCAGTGTCACCTCTCCAGTCATCACCAGACCCCTCCATTACTGTATAATGTCCCAGAAGTGTCACCTCTCCAGTCATCACCAGACCCCTCCATTACTGTATAATGTCCCAGCAGTGTCACCTCTCTAATCATCACCAGACCCCTCTATTACTGTATAATGTCCCAGCAGTGTCACCTCTCTAATCATCACCAGACCCCTCCATTACTGTATAATGTCCCAGCAGTGTCACCTCTCCAGTCATCACCAAACCCCACCATTACTGTATAATGTCCCAGCAGGGTCACCTCTCCAGTCATCACCAGACCCCTCCATTACTATATAATGTCCCAGCAGTGTCACCTCTCTAAACATCCCCAGACCCCTCCATTACTGTATAATGTCCCAGCAGTGTCACCTCTCCAGTCATCACCAGACCCCTCCATTACTATATAATGTCCCAGCAGTGTCACCTCTCTAATCATCACCAGACCCCTCCATTACTGTATAATGTCCCAGCAGTGTCACCTCTCCAGTCATCACTAGACCCCTCCATTACTGTATAATGTCCCAGCAGTGTCACCTCTCAAGTCATCACCAGACCCCTCCATTACTGTATAATGTCCCAGCAGTGTCACCTCTAAAGTCATCACCATACCCCTCCATTCATCACCAGACCCCTCCATTACTGTATAATGCCCCAGCAGTGTCACCATTCTAATCATCACCAGACCCCTCCATTACTGTATAATGTCCCAGCAGTGTCACCTCTAAAGTCATCACCAGACCCCTCCATTACTGTATAATGTCCCAGCAGTGTCACCTCTAAAGTCATCACCAGACTCCTCCATTACTGTATAATGCAGCAGTGTCACCTTTCTAATCATCACCAGACCCCTCCATTACTGTATAATGTCCCAGCAGTGTCACCTCTCCAGTCATCACCAGACCCCTCCATTACTGTATAATGTCCCAGCAGGGTCACCTCTGTAATCATCACCAGACCCCTCCATTACTGTATAATGTCCCAGCAGTGTCACCTCTCTAATCATCACCAGACCCCTCTATTACCGTATAATGTCCCAGCAGTGTCACCTCTCCAGTCATCACCAGACCCCTCCATTACTGTATAATGTCCCAGCAGTGTCACCTCTCCAGTCATCACCAGACCCCTCCATTACTGTATAATGTCCCAGCAGTGTCACCTCTCCAGTCATCACCAGACCCCTCCATTACTGTATAATGTCCCAGCAGTGTCACCTCTCTAATCATCACCAGACCCCTCCATTACTGTATAATGTCCCAGCAGTGTCACCTCTCTAATCATCACCAGACCCCTCCATTACTGTATAATGTCCCAGCAGTGTCACCTCTCTAATCGTCACGAGACCCCTCCATTACTGTATAAAGTCCCAGCAGTGTCACCTCTCTAATCATCACCAGACCCCTCCATTACTGTATAATGTCCCAGCAGTGTCACCTCTCCAGTCATCACCAGACCCCTCCATTACTGTATAATGTCCCAGCAGTGTCACCTCTCCAGTCATCACCAGACCCCTCCATTACTGTATAATGTCCCAGCAGTGTCACCTCTCTAATCATCACCAGACCCCTCCATTACTGTATAATGTCCCAGCAGTGTCACCTCTCTAATCATCACCAGACCCCTCCATTACTGTATAATGTCCCAGCAGTGTCACCTATCACCAGACCCCTCCATTACTGTATAATGTCCCAGCAGTGTCACCTCTCTAATCATCACCAGACCCCTCCATTACTGTATAATGTCCCAGCAGTGTCACCTCTCTAATCGTCACCAGACCCCTCCATTACTGTATAATGTCCCAGCAGTGTCACCTCTCTAATCATCACCAGACCCCTCCATTACTGTATAATGTCCCAGCAGTGTCACCTCTCCAGTCATCACCAGACCCCTCCATTACTGTATAATGTCCCAGCAGTGTCACCTCTCCAGTCATCACCAGACCTCTCCATTACTGTATAATGTCCCAGCAGTGTCACCTCTCCAGTCATCACCAGACCCCTCCATTACTGTATAATGTCCAAGCAGTGTCACCTCTCCAGTCATCACCAGACCCCTCCATTACTGTATAATGTCCCAGAAGTGTCACCTCTCCAGTCATCACCAGACCCCTCCATTACTGTATAATGTCCCAGCAGTGTCACCTCTCTAATCATCACCAGACCCCTCCATTACTGTATAATGTCCCAGCAGTGTCACCTCTCTAATCATCACCAGACTCCTCCATTACTGTATAATGTCCCAGCAGTGTCACCTCTCAAGTCATCACCAGACCCCTCCATTACTGTATAATGTCCCAGCAGTGTCACCTCTAAAGTCATCACCATACCCCTCCATTCATCACCAGACCCCTCCATTACTGTATAATGCCCCAGCAGTGTCACCTCTCTAATCATCACCAGACCCTTCCATTACTGTATAATGTCCCAGCAGTGTCACCTCTCCAGTCATCACTAGACCCCTCCATTACTGTATAATGTCCCAGCAGTGTCACCTCTCAAGTCATCACCAGACCCCTCCATTACTGTATAATGTCCCAGCAGTGTCACCTCTAAAGTCATCACCAGACCCCTCCATTCATCACCAGACCCCTCCATTACTGTATAATGACCCAGCAGTGTCACCTCTCTAATCATCACCAGAACCCTCCATTACTGTATAATGTCCCAGCAGTGTCACCTCTAAAGTCATCACCAGACCCCTCCATTACTGTATAATGTCCCAGCAGTGTCACCTCTAAAGTCATCACCAGACTCCACCATTACTGTATAATGCAGCAGTGTCACCTTTCTAATCATCACCAGACCCCTCCATTACTGTATAATGTCCCAGCAGTGTCACCTCTCCAGTCATCACCAGACCCCTCCATTACTGTATAATGTCCCAGCAGGGTCACCTCTGTAATCATCACCAGACCCCTCCATTACTGTATAATGTCCCAGCAGTGTCACCTCTCTAATCATCACCAGACCCCTCCATTACTGTATAATGTCCCAGCAGTGTCACCTCTCTAATCATCACCAGACCCCTCCATTACTGTATAATGTCCCAGCAGTGTCACCTCTCCAGTCATCACCAGACCCCTCCATTACTGTATAATTTCCCAGCAGTGTCACCTCTCTAATCATCACCAGACCCCTCCATTACTGTATAATGTCCCAGCAGTGTCACCTCTCTAATCATCACCAGACCCCTCCATTACTGTATAATGTCCCAGCAGTGTCACCTCTCCAGTCATCACCAGACCCCTCCATTACTGTATAATGTCCCAGCAGGGTCACCTCTCCAGTCATCACCAGACCCCTCCATTACTGTATAATGTCCCAGCAGTGTCACCTCTCCAGTCATCACCAGACCCCTCCATTACTGTATAATGTCCCAGCAGTGTCACCTCTCCAGTCATCACCAGACCCCTCCATTACTGTATAATGTCCCAGCAGTGTCACATCTCTAATCATCACCAGACCCCTCCATTACTGTATAATGTCCCAGCAGTGTCACCTCTCTAATCATCACCAGACCCCTCCATTACTGTATAATGTCCCAGCAGTGTCACCTCTCTAATCGTCACCAGACCCCTCCATTACTGTATAATGTCCCAGCAGTGTCACCTCTCTAATCATCACCAGACCCCTCCATTACTGTATAATGTCCCAGCAGTGTCACCTCTCCAGTCATCACCAGACCCCTCCATTACTGTATAATGTCCCAGCAGTGTCACCTCTCTAATCATCACCAGACCCCTCTATTACTGTATAATGTCCCAGCAGTGTCACCTCTCCAGTCATCACCAGACCCCTCCATTACTGTATAATGTCCCAGCAGTGTCACCTCTCCAGTCATCACCAGACCCCTCCATTACTGTATAATGTCCCAGCAGTGTCACCTCTCCAGTCATCACCAGACCCCTCCATTACTGTATAATGTCCCAGCAGTGTCACCTCTCTAATCGTCACCAGACCCCTCCATTACTGTATAATGTCCCAGCAGTGTCACCTCTCCAGTCATCACCAGACCCCTCCATTACTGTATAATGTCCTAGCAGTGTCACCTTTCCAGTCATCACCAGATCCCTCCATTACTGTATAATGTCCAGCAGTGTCACCTCTCTAGTCATCACCAGACCCCTCCATTACTGTATAATGTCCCAGCAGTGTCACCTCTCCAGTCATCACCAGACCCCTCCATTACTATATAATGTCCCAGCAGTGTCACCTCTCTAAACATCCCCAGACCCCTCCATTACTGTATAATGTCCCAGCAGTGTCACCTCTCCACTCATCACCAGACCCCTCCATTACTATATAATGTCCCAGCAGTGTCACCTCTCTAATCATCACCAGACCCCTCCATTACTGTATAATGTCCCAGCAGTGTCACCTCTCCAGTCATCACTAGACCCCTCCATTACTGTATAATGTCCCAGCAGTGTCACCTCTCAAGTCATCACCAGACCCCTCCATTACTGTATAATGTCCCAGCAGTGTCACCTCTAAAGTCATCACCATACCCCTCCATTCATCACCAGACCCCTCCATTACTGTATAATGCCCCAGCAGTGTCACCTCTCTAATCATCACCAGACCCTTCCATTACTGTATAATGTCCCAGCAGTGTCACCTCTCCAGTCATCACTAGACCCCTCCATTACTGTATAATGTCCCAGCAGTGTCACCTCTCAAGTCATCACCAGACCCCTCCATTACTGTATAATGTCCCAGCAGTGTCACCTCTAAAGTCATCACCAGACCCCTCCATTCATCACCAGACCCCTCCATTACTGTATAATGACCCAGCAGTGTCACCTCTCTAATCATCACCAGACCCCTCCATTACTGTATAATGTCCCAGCAGTGTCACCTCTAAAGTCATCACCAGACCCCTCCATTACTGTATAATGTCCCAGCAGTGTCACCTCTAAAGTCATCACCAGACTCCTCCATTACTGTATAATGCAGCAGTGTCACCTTTCTAATCATCACCAGACCCCTCCATTACTGTATAATGTCCCAGCAGTGTCACCTCTCCAGTCATCACCAGACCCCTCCATTACTGTATAATGTCCCAGCAGGGTCACCTCTGTAATCATCACCAGACCCCTCCATTACTGTATAATGTCCCAGCAGTGTCACCTCTCTAATCATCACCAGACCCCTCCATTACTGTATAATGTCCCAGCAGTGTCACCTCTCTAATCATCACCAGACCCCTCCATTACTGTATAATGTCCCAGCAGTGTCACCTCTCCAGTCATCACCAGACCCCTCCATTACTGTATAATTTCCCAGCAGTGTCACCTCTCTAATCATCACCAGACCCCTCCATTACTGTATAATGTCCCAGCAGTGTCACCTCTCTAATCATCACCAGACCCCTCCATTACTGTATAATGTCCCAGCAGTGTCACCTCTCCAGTCATCACCAGACCCCTCCATTACTGTATAATGTCCCAGCAGGGTCACCTCTCCAGTCATCACCAGACCCCTCCATTACTGTATAATGTCCCAGCAGTGTCACCTCTCCAGTCATCACCAGACCCCTCCATTACTGTATAATGTCCCAGCAGTGTCACCTCTCCAGTCATCACCAGACCCCTCCATTACTGTATAATGTCCCAGCAGTGTCACATCTCTAATCATCACCAGACCCCTCCATTACTGTATAATGTCCCAGCAGTGTCACCTCTCTAATCATCACCAGACCCCTCCATTACTGTATAATGTCCCAGCAGTGTCACCTCTCTAATCGTCACCAGACCCCTCCATTACTGTATAATGTCCCAGCAGTGTCACCTCTCCAGTCATCACTAGACCCCTCCATTACTGTATAATGTCCCAGCAGTGTCACCTCTCAAGTCATCACCAGACCCCTCCATTACTGTATAATGTCCCAGCAGTGTCACCTCTCTAATCATCACCAGACCCCTCTATTACTGTATAATGTCCCAGCAGTGTCACCTCTCCAGTCATCACCAGACCCCTCCATTACTGTATAATGTCCCAGCAGTGTCACCTCTCCAGTCATCACCAGACCCCTCCATTACTGTATAATGTCCCAGCAGTGTCACCTCTCCAGTCATCACCAGACCCCTCCATTACTGTATAATGTCCCAGCAGTGTCACCTCTCTAATCGTCACCAGACCCCTCCATTACTGTATAATGTCCCAGCAGTGTCACCTCTCCAGTCATCACCAGACCCCTCCATTACTGTATAATGTCCTAGCAGTGTCACCTTTCCAGTCATCACCAGATCCCTCCATTACTGTATAATGTCCAGCAGTGTCACCTCTCTAGTCATCACCAGACCCCTCCATTACTGTATAATGTCCCAGCAGTGTCACCTCTCCAGTCATCACCAGACCCCTCCATTACTATATAATGTCCCAGCAGTGTCACCTCTCTAAACATCCCCAGACCCCTCCATTACTGTATAATGTCCCAGCAGTGTCACCTCTCCAGTCATCACCAGACCCCTCCATTACTATATAATGTCCCAGCAGTGTCACCTCTCTAATCATCACCAGACCCCTCCATTACTGTATAATGTCCCAGCAGTGTCACCTCTCCAGTCATCACTAGACCCCTCCATTACTGTATAATGTCCCAGCAGTGTCACCTCTCAAGTCATCACCAGACCCCTCCATTACTGTATAATGTCCCAGCAGTGTCACCTCTAAAGTCATCACCATACCCCTCCATTCATCACCAGACCCCTCCATTACTGTATAATGCCCCAGCAGTGTCACCTCTCTAATCATCACCAGACCCTTCCATTACTGTATAATGTCCCAGCAGTGTCACCTCTCCAGTCATCACTAGACCCCTCCATTACTGTATAATGTCCCAGCAGTGTCACCTCTCAAGTCATCACCAGACCCCTCCATTACTGTATAATGTCCCAGCAGTGTCACCTCTAAAGTCATCACCAGACCCCTCCATTCATCACCAGACCCCTCCATTACTGTATAATGACCCAGCAGTGTCACCTCTCTAATCATCACCAGACCCCTCCATTACTGTATAATGTCCCAGCAGTGTCACCTCTAAAGTCATCACCAGACCCCTCCATTACTGTATAATGTCCCAGCAGTGTCACCTCTAAAGTCATCACCAGACTCCTCCATTACTGTATAATGCAGCAGTGTCACCTTTCTAATCATCACCAGACCCCTCCATTACTGTATAATGTCCCAGCAGTGTCACCTCTCCAGTCATCACCAGACCCCTCCATTACTGTATAATGTCCCAGCAGGGTCACCTCTGTAATCATCACCAGACCCCTCCATTACTGTATAATGTCCCAGCAGTGTCACCTCTCTAATCATCACCAGACCCCTCCATTACTGTATAATGTCCCAGCAGTGTCACCTCTCTAATCATCACCAGACCCCTCCATTACTGTATAATGTCCCAGCAGTGTCACCTCTCCAGTCATCACCAGACCCCTCCATTACTGTATAATTTCCCAGCAGTGTCACCTCTCTAATCATCACCAGACCCCTCCATTACTGTATAATGTCCCAGCAGTGTCACCTCTCTAATCATCACCAGACCCCTCCATTACTGTATAATGTCCCAGCAGTGTCACCTCTCCAGTCATCACCAGACCCCTCCATTACTGTATAATGTCCCAGCAGGGTCACCTCTCCAGTCATCACCAGACCCCTCCATTACTGTATAATGTCCCAGCAGTGTCACCTCTCCAGTCATCACCAGACCCCTCCATTACTGTATAATGTCCCAGCAGTGTCACCTCTCCAGTCATCACCAGACCCCTCCATTACTGTATAATGTCCCAGCAGTGTCACATCTCTAATCATCACCAGACCCCTCCATTACTGTATAATGTCCCAGCAGTGTCACCTCTCTAATCATCACCAGACCCCTCCATTACTGTATAATGTCCCAGCAGTGTCACCTCTCTAATCGTCACCAGACCCCTCCATTACTGTATAATGTCCCAGCAGTGTCACCTCTCTAATCATCACCAGACCCCTCCATTACTGTATAATGTCCCAGCAGTGTCACCTCTCCAGTCATCACCAGACCCCTCCATTACTGTATAATGTCCCAGCAGTGTCACCTCTCTAATCATCACCAGACCCCTCTATTACTGTATAATGTCCCAGCAGTGTCACCTCTCCAGTCATCACCAGACCCCTCCATTACTGTATAATGTCCCAGCAGTGTCACCTCTCCAGTCATCACCAGACCCCTCCATTACTGTATAATGTCCCAGCAGTGTCACCTCTCCAGTCATCACCAGACCCCTCCATTACTGTATAATGTCCCAGCAGGGTCACCTCTGTAATCATCACCAGACCCCTCCATTACTGTATAATGTCCCAGCAGTGTCACCTCTCTAATCATCACCAGACCCCTCCATTACTGTATAATGTCCCAGCAGTGTCACCTCTCTAATCATCACCAGACCCCTCCATTACTGTATAATGTCCCAGCAGTGTCACCTCTCCAGTCATCACCAGACCCCTCCATTACTGTATAATTTCCCAGCAGTGTCACCTCTCTAATCATCACCAGACCCCTCCATTACTGTATAATGTCCCAGCAGTGTCACCTCTCTAATCATCACCAGACCCCTCCATTACTGTATAATGTCCCAGCAGTGTCACCTCTCCAGTCATCACCAGACCCCTCCATTACTGTATAATGTCCCAGCAGGGTCACCTCTCCAGTCATCACCAGACCCCTCCATTACTGTATAATGTCCCAGCAGTGTCACCTCTCCAGTCATCACCAGACCCCTCCATTACTGTATAATGTCCCAGCAGTGTCACCTCTCCAGTCATCACCAGACCCCTCCATTACTGTATAATGTCCCAGCAGTGTCACATCTCTAATCATCACCAGACCCCTCCATTACTGTATAATGTCCCAGCAGTGTCACCTCTCTAATCATCACCAGACCCCTCCATTACTGTATAATGTCCCAGCAGTGTCACCTCTCTAATCGTCACCAGACCCCTCCATTACTGTATAATGTCCCAGCAGTGTCACCTCTCTAATCATCACCAGACCCCTCCATTACTGTATAATGTCCCAGCAGTGTCACCTCTCCAGTCATCACCAGACCCCTCCATTACTGTATAATGTCCCAGCAGTGTCACCTCTCTAATCATCACCAGACCCCTCTATTACTGTATAATGTCCCAGCAGTGTCACCTCTCCAGTCATCACCAGACCCCTCCATTACTGTATAATGTCCCAGCAGTGTCACCTCTCCAGTCATCACCAGACCCCTCCATTACTGTATAATGTCCCAGCAGTGTCACCTCTCCAGTCATCACCAGACCCCTCCATTACTGTATAATGTCCCAGCAGTGTCACCTCTCTAATCGTCACCAGACCCCTCCATTACTGTATAATGTCCCAGCAGTGTCACCTCTCCAGTCATCACCAGACCCCTCCATTACTGTATAATGTCCTAGCAGTGTCACCTTTCCAGTCATCACCAGATCCCTCCATTACTGTATAATGTCCAGCAGTGTCACCTCTCTAGTCATCACCAGACCCCTCCATTACTGTATAATGTCCCAGCAGTGTCACCTCTCCAGTCATCACCAGACCCCTCCATTACTATATAATGTCCCAGCAGTGTCACCTCTCTAAACATTCCCAGACCCCTCCATTACTGTATAATGTCCCAGCAGTGTCACCTCTCCAGTCATCACCAGACCCCTCCATTACTATATAATGTCCCAGCAGTGTCACCTCTCTAATCATCACCAGACCCCTCCATTACTGTATAATGTCCCAGCAGTGTCACCTCTCCAGTCATCACTAGACCCCTCCATTACTGTATAATGTCCCAGCAGTGTCACCTCTCAAGTCATCACCAGACCCCTCCATTACTGTATAATGTCCCAGCAGTGTCACCTCTAAAGTCATCACCATACCCCTCCATTCATCACCAGACCCCTCCATTACTGTATAATGCCCCAGCAGTGTCACCTCTCTAATCATCACCAGACCCTTCCATTACTGTATAATGTCCCAGCAGTGTCACCTCTCCAGTCATCACTAGACCCCTCCATTACTGTATAATGTCCCAGCAGTGTCACCTCTCAAGTCATCACCAGACCCCTCCATTACTGTATAATGTCCCAGCAGTGTCACCTCTAAAGTCATCACCAGACCCCTCCATTACCGTATAATGACCCAGCAGTGTCACCTCTCTAATCATCACCAGACCCCTCCATTACTGTATAATGACCCAGCAGTGTCACCTCTCTAATCATCACCAGACCCCTCCATTACTGTATAATGTCCCAGCAGTGTCACCTCTAAAGTCATCACCAGACCCCTCCATTACTGTATAATGTCCCAGCAGTGTCACCTCTAAAGTCATCACCAGACTCCTCCATTACTGTATAATGCAGCAGTGTCACCTTTCTAATCATCACCAGACCCCTCCATTACTGTATAATGTCCCAGCAGTGTCACCTCTCCAGTCATCACCAGACCCCTCCATTACTGTATAATGTCCCAGCAGGGTCACCTCTGTAATCATCACCAGACCCCTCCATTACTGTATAATGTCCCAGCAGTGTCACCTCTCTAATCATCACCAGACCCCTCCATTACTGTATAATGTCCCAGCAGTGTCACCTCTCTAATCATCACCAGACCCCTCCATTACTGTATAATGTCCCAGCAGTGTCACCTCTCCAGTCATCACCAGACCCCTCCATTACTGTATAATTTCCCAGCAGTGTCACCTCTCTAATCATCACCAGACCCCTCCATTACTGTATAATGTCCCAGCAGTGTCACCTCTCTAATCATCACCAGACCCCTCCATTACTGTAT
Source organism: Hyla sarda (assembly GCF_029499605.1). Classification (NCBI taxonomy): domain Eukaryota; kingdom Metazoa; phylum Chordata; class Amphibia; order Anura; family Hylidae; genus Hyla; species Hyla sarda. The sequence goes on from NW_026607576.1 coordinate 492,025, forward strand.
AATGTCCCAGCAGTGTCACCTCTCCAGTCATCACCAGACCCCTCCATTACTGTATAATGTCCCAGCAGGGTCACCTCTCCAGTCATCACCAGACCCCTCCATTACTGTATAATGTCCCAGCAGTGTCACCTCTCCAGTCATCACCAGACCCCTCCATTACTGTATAATGTCCCAGCAGTGTCACATCTCTAATCATCACCAGACCCCTCCATTACTGTATAATGTCCCAGCAGTGTCACCTCTCTAATCATCACCAGACCCCTCCATTACTGTATAATGTCCCAGCAGTGTCACCTCTCTAATCGTCACCAGACCCCTCCATTACTGTATAATGTCCCAGCAGTGTCACCTCTCTAATCATCACCAGACCCCTCCATTACTGTATAATGTCCCAGCAGTGTCACCTCTCCAGTCATCACCAGACCCCTCCATTACTGTATAATGTCCCAGCAGTGTCACCTCTCTAATCATCACCAGACCCCTCTATTACTGTATAATGTCCCAGCAGTGTCACCTCTCCAGTCATCACCAGACCCCTCCATTACTGTATAATGTCCCAGCAGTGTCACCTCTCCAGTCATCACCAGACCCCTCCATTACTGTATAATGTCCCAGCAGTGTCACCTCTCCAGTCATCACCAGACCCCTCCATTACTGTATAATGTCCCAGCAGTGTCACCTCTCTAATCGTCACCAGACCCCTCCATTACTGTATAATGTCCCAGCAGTGTCACCTCTCCAGTCATCACCAGACCCCTCCATTACTGTATAATGTCCTAGCAGTGTCACCTTTCCAGTCATCACCAGATCCCTCCATTACTGTATAATGTCCAGCAGTGTCACCTCTCTAGTCATCACCAGACCCCTCCATTACTGTATAATGTCCCAGCAGGGGCACCTCTCCAGTCATCACCAGACCCCTCCATTACTGTATAATGTCCCAGCAGTGTCACCTCTCCAGTCATCACCAGACCCCTCCATTACTGTATAATGTCCCAGCAGTGTCACATCTCTAATCATCACCAGACCCCTCCATTACTGTATAATGTCCCAGCAGTGTCACCTCTCTAATCATCACCAGACCCCTCCATTACTGTATAATGTCCCAGCAGTGTCACCTCTCTAATCGTCACCAGACCCCTCCATTACTGTATAATGTCCCAGCAGTGTCACCTCTCTAATCATCACCAGACCCCTCCATTACTGTATAATGTCCCAGCAGTGTCACCTCTCCAGTCATCACCAGACCCCTCCATTACTGTATACTGTCCCAGCAGTGTCACCTCTCTAATCATCACCAGACCCCTCTATTACTGTATAATGTCCCAGCAGTGTCACCTCTCCAGTCATCACCAGACCCCTCCAATACTGTATAATGTCCCAGCAGTGTCACCTCTCCAGTCATCACCAGACCCCTCCATTACTGTATAATGTCCCAGCAGTGTCACCTCTCCAGTCATCACCAGACCCCTCCATTACTGTATAATGTCCCAGCAGTGTCACCTCTCTAATCGTCACCAGACCCCTCCATTACTGTATAATGTCCCAGCAGTGTCACCTCTCCAGTCATCACCAGACCCCTCCATTACTGTATAATGTCCTAGCAGTGTCACCTTTCCAGTCATCACCAGATCCCTCCATTACTGTATAATGTCCCAGCAGTGTCACCTCTCTAGTCATCACCAGACCCCTCCATTACTGTATAATGTCCCAGCAGGGGCACCTCTCCAGTCATCACCAGACCCCTCCATTACTGTATAATGTCCCAGCAGTGTAACCTCTCTAATCATCACCAGACCCCTCCATTACTGTATAATGTCCCAGCAGAGTCACCTCTCCAGTCATCACCAGACCCCTCCATTACTGTATAATGTCCCAGCAGTGTCACCTCTCCAGTCATCACCAGACCCCTCCATTACTGTATAATGTCCCAGCAGGGTCACCTCTGTAATCATCACCAGACCCCTCCATTACTGTATAATGTCCCAGCAGTGTCACCTCTCTAATCATCACCAGACCCCTCCATTACTGTATAATGTCCCAGCAGTGTCACCTCTCTAATCATCACCAGACCCCTCCATTACTGTATAATGTCCCAGCAGTGTCACCTCTCCAGTCATCACCAGACCCCTCCATTACTGTATAATTTCCCAGCAGTGTCACCTCTCTAATCATCACCAGACCCCTCCATTACTGTATAATGTCCCAGCAGTGTCACCTCTCTAATCATCACCAGACCCCTCCATTACTGTATAATGTCCCAGCAGTGTCACCTCTCCAGTCATCACCAGACCCCTCCATTACTGTATAATGTCCCAGCAGGGTCACCTCTCCAGTCATCACCAGACCCCTCCATTACTGTATAATGTCCCAGCAGTGTCACCTCTCCAGTCATCACCAGACCCCTCCATTACTGTATAATGTCCCAGCAGTGTCACATCTCTAATCATCACCAGACCCCTCCATTACTGTATAATGTCCCAGCAGTGTCACCTCTCTAATCATCACCAGACCCCTCCATTACTGTATAATGTCCCAGCAGTGTCACCTCTCTAATCGTCACCAGACCCCTCCATTACTGTATAATGTCCCAGCAGTGTCACCTCTCTAATCATCACCAGACCCCTCCATTACTGTATAATGTCCCAGCAGTGTCACCTCTCCAGTCATCACCAGACCCCTCTATTACTGTATAATGTCCCAGCAGTGTCACCTCTCCAGTCATCACCAGACCCCTCCATTACTGTATAATGTCCCAGCAGTGTCACCTCTCCAGTCATCACCAGACCCCTCCATTACTGTATAATGTCCCAGCAGTGTCACCTCTCCAGTCATCACCAGACCCCTCCATTACTGTATAATGTCCCAGCAGTGTCACCTCTCTAATCGTCACCAGACCCCTCCATTACTGTATAATGTCCCAGCAGTGTCACCTCTCCAGTCATCACCAGACCCCTCCATTACTGTATAATGTCCTAGCAGTGTCACCTTTCCAGTCATCACCAGATCCCTCCATTACTGTATAATGTCCAGCAGTGTCACCTCTCTAGTCATCACCAGACCCCTCCATTACTGTATAATGTCCCAGCAGGGGCACCTCTCCAGTCATCACCAGACCCCTCCATTACTGTATAATGTCCCAGCAGTGTCACCTCTCCAGTCATCACCAGACCCCTCCATTACTGTATAATGTCCCAGCAGTGTCACATCTCTAATCATCACCAGACCCCTCCATTACTGTATAATGTCCCAGCAGTGTCACCTCTCTAATCATCACCAGACCCCTCCATTACTGTATAATGTCCCAGCAGTGTCACCTCTCTAATCGTCACCAGACCCCTCCATTACTGTATAATGTCCCAGCAGTGTCACCTCTCTAATCATCACCAGACCCCTCCATTACTGTATAATGTCCCAGCAGTGTCACCTCTCCAGTCATCACCAGACCCCTCCATTACTGTATAATGTCCCAGCAGTGTCACCTCTCTAATCATCACCAGACCCCTCTATTACTGTATAATGTCCCAGCAGTGTCACCTCTCCAGTCATCACCAGACCCCTCCATTACTGTATAATGTCCCAGCAGTGTCACCTCTCCAGTCATCACCAGACCCCTCCATTACTGTATAATGTCCCAGCAGTGTCACCTCTCCAGTCATCACCAGACCCCTCCATTACTGTATAATGTCCCAGCAGTGTCACCTCTCTAATCGTCACCAGACCCCTCCATTACTGTATAATGTCCCAGCAGTGTCACCTCTCCAGTCATCACCAGACCCCTCCATTACTGTATAATGTCCTAGCAGTGTCACCTTTCCAGTCATCACCAGATCCCTCCATTACTGTATAATGTCCAGCAGTGTCACCTCTCTAGTCATCACCAGACCCCTCCATTACTGTATAATGTCCCAGCAGGGGCACCTCTCCAGTCATCACCAGACCCCTCCATTACTGTATAATGTCCCAGCAGTGTCACCTCTCTAATCATCACCAGACCCCTCCATTACTGTATAATGTCCCAGCAAAGTCACCTCTCCAGTCATCACCAGACCCCTCCATTACTGTATAATGTCCCAGCAGTGTCACCTCTCTAATCATCACCAGACCCCTCCATTACAGTATAATGTCCCAGCAGTGTCACCTCTCCAGTCATCACCAGACCCCTCCATTACTGTATAATGTCCCAGCAGTGTCACCTCTCTAATCGTCACCAGACCCCTCCATTACTGTATAATGTCCCAGCAGTGTCACCTCTCTAATCATCACCAGACCCCTCCATTACTGTATAATGTCCCAGCAGTGTCACCTCTCCAGTCATCACCAGACCCCTCCATTACTGTATAATGTCCCAGCAGTGTCACCTCTCTAATCATCACCAGACCCCTCTATTACTGTATAATGTCCCAGCAGTGTCACCTCTCCAGTCATCACCAGACCCCTCCATTACTGTATAATGTCCCAGCAGTGTCACCTCTCCAGTCATCACCAGACCCCTCCATTACTGTATAATGTCCCAGCAGTGTCACCTCTCCAGTCATCACCAGACCCCTCCATTACTGTATAATGTCCCAGCAGTGTCACCTCTCTAATCGTCACCAGACCCCTCCAATACTGTATAATGTCCCAGCAGTGTCACCTCTCCAGTCATCACCAGACCCCTCCATTACTGTATAATGTCCTAGCAGTGTCACCTTTCCAGTCATCACCAGATCCCTCCATTACTGTATAATGTCCAGCAGTGTCACCTCTCTAGTCATCACCAGACCCCTCCATTACTGTATAATGTCCCAGCAGTGTCACCTCTCCAGTCATCACCAGACCCCTCCATTACTATATAATGTCCCAGCAGTGTCACCTCTCTAAACATCCCCAGACCCCTCCATTACTGTATAATGTCCCAGCAGTGTCACCTCTCCAGTCATCACCAGACCCCTCCATTACTATATAATGTCCCAGCAGTGTCACCTCTCTAATCATCACCAGACCCCTCCATTACTGTATAATGTCCCAGCAGTGTCACCTCTCCAGTCATCACTAGACCCCTCCATTACTGTATAATGTCCCAGCAGTGTCACCTCTCAAGTCATCACCAGACCCCTCCATTACTGTATAATGTCCCAGCAGTGTCACCTCTAAAGTCATCACCATACCCCTCCATTCATCACCAGACCCCTCCATTACTGTATAATGCCCCAGCAGTGTCACCTCCCTAATCATCACCAGACCCTTCCATTACTGTATAATGTCCCAGCAGTGTCACCTCTCCAGTCATCACTAGACCCCTCCATTACTGTATAATGTCCCAGCAGTGTCACCTCTCAAGTCATCACCAGACCCCTCCATTACTGTATAATGTCCCAGCAGTGTCACCTCTAAAGTCATCACCAGACCCCTCCATTCATCACCAGACCCCTCCATTACTGTATAATGACCCAGCAGTGTCACCTCTCTAATCATCACCAGACCCCTCCATTACTGTATAATGTCCCAGCAGTGTCACCTCTAAAGTCATCACCAGACCCCTCCATTACTGTATAATGTCCCAGCAGTGTCACCTCTAAAGTCATCACCAGACTCCTCCATTACTGTATAATGCAGCAGTGTCACCTTTCTAATCATCACCAGACCCCTCCATTACTGTATAATGTCCCAGCAGTGTCACCTCTCCAGTCATCACCAGACCCCTCCATTACTGTATAATGTCCCAGCAGGGTCACCTCTGTAATCACCACCAGACCCCTCCATTACTGTATAATGTCCCAGCAGTGTCACCTCTCTAATCATCACCAGACCCCTCCATTACTGTATAATGTCCCAGCAGTGTCACCTCTCTAATCATCACCAGACCCTTCCATTACTGTATAATGTCCCAGCAGTGTCACCTCTCCAGTCATCACCAGACCCCTCCATTACTGTATAATTTCCCAGCAGTGTCACCTCTCTAATCATCACCAGACCCCTCCATTACTGTATAATGTCCCAGCAGTGTCACCTCTCTAATCATCACCAGACCCCTCCATTACTGTATAATGTCCCAGCAGTGTCACCTCTCCAGTCATCACCAGACCCCTCCATTACTGTATAATGTCCCAGCAGGGTCACCTCTCCAGTCATCACCAGACCCCTCCATTACTGTATAATGTCCCAGCAGTGTCACCTCTCCAGTCATCACCAGACCCCTCCATTACTGTATAATGTCCCAGCAGTGTCACATCTCTAATCATCACCAGACCCCTCCATTACTGTATAATGTCCCAGCAGTGTCACCTCTCTAATCATCACCAGACCCCTCCATTACTGTATAATGTCCCAGCAGTGTCACCTCTCTAATCGTCACCAGACCCCTCCATTACTGTATAATGTCCCAGCAGTGTCACCTCTCTAATCATCACCAGACCCCTCCATTACTGTATAATGTCCCAGCAGTGTCACCTCTCCAGTCATCACCAGACCCCTCCATTACTGTATAATGTCCCAGCAGTGTCACCTCTCTAATCATCACCAGACCCCTCTATTACTGTATAATGTCCCAGCAGTGTCACCTCTCCAGTCATCACCAGACCCCTCCATTACTGTATAATGTCCCAGCAGTGTCACCTCTCCAGTCATCACCAGACCCCTCTATTACTGTATAATGTCCCAGCAGTGTCACCTCTCCAGTCATCACCAGACCCCTCCATTACTGTATAATGTCCCAGCAGTGTCACCTCTCTAATCGTCACCAGACCCCTCCATTACTGTATAATGTCCCAGCAGTGTCACCTCTCCAGTCATCACCAGACCCCTCCATTACTGTATAATGTCCTAGCAGTGTCACCTTTCCAGTCATCACCAGATCCCTCCATTACTGTATAATGTCCAGCAGTGTCACCTCTCTAGTCATCACCAGACCCCTCCATTACTGTATAATGTCCCAGCAGGGGCACCTCTCCAGTCATCACCAGACCCCTCCATTACTGTATAATGTCCCAGCAGTGTCACCTCTCCAGTCATCACCAGACCCCTCCATTACTGTATAATGTCCCAGCAGTGTCACATCTCTAATCATCACCAGACCCCTCCATTACTGTATAATGTCCCAGCAGTGTCACCTCTCTAATCATCACCAGACCCCTCCATTACTGTATAATGTCCCAGCAGTGTCACCTCTCTAATCGTCACCAGACCCCTCCATTACTGTATAATGTCCCAGCAGTGTCACCTCTCTAATCATCACCAGACCCCTCCATTACTGTATAATGTCCCAGCAGTGTCACCTCTCCAGTCATCACCAGACCCCTCCATTACTGTATAATGTCCCAGCAGTGTCACCTCTCTAATCATCACCAGACCCCTCTATTACTGTATAATGTCCCAGCAGTGTCACCTCTCCAGTCATCACCAGACCCCTCCATTACTGTATAATGTCCCAGCAGTGTCACCTCTCCAGTCATCACCAGACCCCTCCATTACTGTATAATGTCCCAGCAGTGTCACCTCTCCAGTCATCACCAGACCCCTCCATTACTGTATAATGTCCCAGCAGTGTCACCTCTCTAATCATCACCAGACCCCTCCATTACTGTATAATGTCCCAGCAGTGTCACCTCTCTAATCGTCACCAGACCCCTCCATTACTGTATAATGTCCCAGCAGTGTCACCTCTCTAATCATCACCAGACCCCTCCATTACTGTATAATGTCCCAGCAGTGTCACCTCTCCAGTCATCACCAGACCCCTCCATTACTGTATAATGTCCCAGCAGTGTCACCTCTCTAATCATCACCAGACCCCTCTATTACTGTATAATGTCCCAGCAGTGTCACCTCTCCAGTCATCACCAGACCCCTCCATTACTGTATAATGTCCCAGCAGTGTCACCTCTCCAGTCATCACCAGACCCCTCCATTACTGTATAATGTCCCAGCAGTGTCACCTCTCCAGTCATCACCAGACCCCTCCATTACTGTATAATGTCCCAGCAGTGTCACCTCTCTAATCGTCACCAGACCCCTCCATTACTGTATAATGTCCCAGCAGTGTCACCTCTCCAGTCATCACCAGACCCCTCCATTACTGTATAATGTCCTAGCAGTGTCACCTTTCCAGTCATCACCAGATCCCTCCATTACTGTATAATGTCCAGCAGTGTCACCTCTCTAGTCATCACCAGACCCCTCCATTACTGTATAATGTCCCAGCAGGGGCACCTCTCCAGTCATCACCAGACCCCTCCATTACTGTATAATGTCCCAGCAGTGTCACCTCTCCAGTCATCACCAGACCCCTCCATTACTGTATAATGTCCCAGCAGTGTCACATCTCTAATCATCACCAGACCCCTCCATTACTGTATAATGTCCCAGCAGTGTCACCTCTCTAATCATCACCAGACCCCTCCATTACTGTATAATGTCCCAGCAGTGTCACCTCTCTAATCGTCACCAGACCCCTCCATTACTGTATAATGTCCCAGCAGTGTCACCTCTCTAATCATCACCAGACCCCTCCATTACTGTATAATGTCCCAGCAGTGTCACCTCTCCAGTCATCACCAGACCCCTCCATTACTGTATAATGTCCCAGCAGTGTCACCTCTCTAATCATCACCAGACCCCTCTATTACTGTATAATGTCCCAGCAGTGTCACCTCTCCAGTCATCACCAGACCCCTCCATTACTGTATAATGTCCCAGCAGTGTCACCTCTCCAGTCATCACCAGACCCCTCCATTACTGTATAATGTCCCAGCAGTGTCACCTCTCCAGTCATCACCAGACCCCTCCATTACTGTATAATGTCCCAGCAGTGTCACCTCTCTAATCGTCACCAGACCCCTCCATTACTGTATAATGTCCCAGCAGTGTCACCTCTCCAGTCATCACCAGACCCCTCCATTACTGTATAATGTCCTAGCAGTGTCACCTTTCCAGTCATCACCAGATCCCTCCATTACTGTATAATGTCTCAGCAGTGTCACCTCTCTAGTCATCACCAGACCCCTCCATTACTGTATAATGTCCCAGCAGGGGCACCTCTCCAGTCATCACCAGACCCCTCCATTACTGTATAATGTCCCAGCAGTGTAACCTCTCTAATCATCACCAGACCCCTCCATTACTGTATAATGTCCCAGCAGAGTCACCTCTCCAGTCATCACCAGACCCCTCCATTACTGTATAATGTCCCAGCAGTGTCACCTCTCCAGTCATCACCAGACCCCTCCATTACTGTATAATGTCCCAGCAGTGTCACCTCTCTAATCATCACCAGATCCCTCCATTACTGTATAATGCAGCAGTGTCACCTTTCTAATCATCACCAGACCCCTCCATTACTGTATAATGTCCCAGCAGTGTCACCTCTCCAGTCATCACCAGACCCCTCCATTACTGTATAATGTCCCAGCAGGGTCACCTCTGTAATCATCACCAGACCCCTCCATTACTGTATAATGTCCCAGCAGTGTCACCTCTCTAATCATCACCAGACCCCTCCATTACTGTATAATGTCCCAGCAGTGTCACCTCTCTAATCATCACCAGACCCCTCCATTACTGTATAATGTCCCAGCAGTGTCACCTCTCCAGTCATCACCAGACCCCTCCATTACTGTATAATTTCCCAGCAGTGTCACCTCTCTAATCATCACCAGACCCCTCCATTACTGTATAATGTCCCAGCAGTGTCACCTCTCTAATCATCACCAGACCCCTCCATTACTGTATAATGTCCCAGCAGTGTCACCTCTCCAGTCATCACCAGACCCCTCCATTACTGTATAATGTCCCAGCAGGGTCACCTCTCCAGTCATCACCAGACCCCTCCATTACTGTATAATGTCCCAGCAGTGTCACCTCTCCAGTCATCACCAGACCCCTCCATTACTGTATAATGTCCCAGCAGTGTCACATCTCTAATCATCACCAGACCCCTCCATTACTGTATAATGTCCCAGCAGTGTCACCTCTCTAATCATCACCAGACCCCTCCATTACTGTATAATGTCCCAGCAGTGTCACCTCTCTAATCGTCACCAGACCCCTCCATTACTGTATAATGTCCCAGCAGTGTCACCTCTCTAATCATCACCAGACCCTTCCATTACTGTATAATGTCCCAGCAGTGTCACCTCTCCAGTCATCACCAGACCCCTCTATTACTGTATAATGTCCCAGCAGTGTCACCTCTCCAGTCATCACCAGACCCCTCCATTACTGTATAATGTCCCAGCAGTGTCACCTCTCCAGTCATCACCAGACCCCTCCATTACTGTATAATGTCCCAGCAGTGTCACCTCTCCAGTCATCACCAGACCCCTCCATTACTGTATAATGTCCCAGCAGTGTCACCTCTCTAATCGTCACCAGACCCCTCCATTACTGTATAATGTCCCAGCAGTGTCACCTCTCCAGTCATCACCAGACCCCTCCATTACTGTATAATGTCCTAGCAGTGTCACCTTTCCAGTCATCACCAGATCCCTCCATTACTGTATAATGTCCAGCAGTGTCACCTCTCTAGTCATCACCAGACCCCTCCATTACTGTATAATGTCCCAGCAGGGGCACCTCTCCAGTCATCACCAGACCCCTCCATTACTGTATAATGTCCCAGCAGTGTCACCTCTCCAGTCATCACCAGACCCCTCCATTACTGTATAATGTCCCAGCAGTGTCACATCTCTAATCATCACCAGACCCCTCCATTACTGTATAATGTCCCAGCAGTGTCACCTCTCTAATCATCACCAGACCCCTCCATTACTGTATAATGTCCCAGCAGTGTCACCTCTCTAATCGTCACCAGACCCCTCCATTACTGTATAATGTCCCAGCAGTGTCACCTCTCTAATCATCACCAGACCCCTCCATTACTGTATAATGTCCCAGCAGTGTCACCTCTCCAGTCATCACCAGACCCCTCCATTACTGTATAATGTCCCAGCAGTGTCACCTCTCTAATCATCACCAGACCCCTCTATTACTGTATAATGTCCCAGCAGTGTCACCTCTCCAGTCATCACCAGACCCCTCCATTACTGTATAATGTCCCAGCAGTGTCACCTCTCCAGTCATCACCAGACCCCTCCATTACTGTATAATGTCCCAGCAGTGTCACCTCTCCAGTCATCACCAGACCCCTCCATTACTGTATAATGTCCCAGCAGTGTCACCTCTCTAATCGTCACCAGACCCCTCCATTACTGTATAATGTCCCAGCAGTGTCACCTCTCCAGTCATCACCAGACCCCTCCATTACTGTATAATGTCCTAGCAGTGTCACCTTTCCAGTCATCACCAGATCCCTCCATTACTGTATAATGTCCAGCAGTGTCACCTCTCTAGTCATCACCAGACCCCTCCATTACTGTATAATGTCCCAGCAGGGGCACCTCTCCAGTCATCACCAGACCCCTCCATTACTGTATAATGTCCCAGCAGTGTCACCTCTCTAATCATCACCAGACCCCTCCATTACTGTATAATGTCCCAGCAGAGTCACCTCTCCAGTCATCACCAGACCCCTCCATTACTGTATAATGTCCCAGCAGTGTCACCTCTCTAATCATCACCAGACCCCTCCATTACAGTATAATGTCCCAGCAGTGTCACCTCTCCAGTCATCACCAGACCCCTCCATTACTATATAATGTCCCAGCAGTGTCACCTCTCTAATCATCACCAGACCCCTCTATTACTGTATAATGTCCCAGCAGTGTCACCTCTCCAGTCATCACCAGACCCCTCCATTACTGTATAATGTCCCAGCAGTGTCACCTCTCTAATCATCACCAGACCCCTCTATTACTGTATAATGTCCCAGCAGTGTCACCTCTCCAGTCATCACCAGACCCCTCCATTACTGTATAATGTCCCAGCAGTGTCACCTCTCCAGTCATCACCAGACCCCTCCATTACTGTATAATGTCCCAGCAGTGTCACCTCTCCAGTCATCACCAGACCCCTCCATTACTGTATAATGTCCCAGCAGTGTCACCTCTCTAATCGTCACCAGACCCCTCCATTACTGTATAATGTCCCAGCAGTGTCACCTCTCCAGTCATCACCAGACCCCTCCATTACTGTATAATGTCCTAGCAGTGTCACCTTTCCAGTCATCACCAGATCCCTCCATTACTGTATAATGTCCAGCAGTGTCACCTCTCTAGTCATCACCAGACCCCTCCATTACTGTATAATGTCCCAGCAGGGGCACCTCTCCAGTCATCACCAGACCCCTCCATTACTGTATAATGTCCCAGCAGTGTCACCTCTCTAATCATCACCAGACCCCTCCATTACTGTATAATGTCCCAGCAGAGTCACCTCTCCAGTCATCACCAGACCCCTCCATTACTGTATAATGTCCCAGCAGTGTCACCTCTCTAATCATCACCAGACCCCTCCATTACAGTATAATGTCCCAGCAGTGTCACCTCTCCAGTCATCACCAGACCCCTCCATTACTATATAATGTCCCAGCAGTGTCACCTCTCTAATCATCACCAGACCCCTCTATTACTGTATAATGTCCCAGCAGTGTCACCTCTCCAGTCATCACCAGACCCCTCCATTACTATATAATGTCCCAGCAGAGTCACCTCTCCAGTCATCACCAGACCCCTCCATTACTGTATAATGTCCCAGCAGTGTCACCTCTCTAATCATCACCAGACCCCTCCATTACAGTATAATGTCCCAGCAGTGTCACCTCTCCAGTCATCACCAGACCCCTCCATTACTATATAATGTCCCAGCAGTGTCACCTCTCTAATCATCACCAGACCCCTCTATTACTGTATAATGTCCCAGCAGTGTCACCTCTCCAGTCATCACCAGACCCCTCCATTACTGTATAATGTCCCAGCAGTGTCACCTCTCCAGTCATCACCAGACCCCTCCATTACTGTATAATGTCCCAGCAGTGTCACCTCTCCAGTCATCACCAGACCCCTCCATTACTGTATAATGTCCTAGCAGTGTCACCTTTCCAGTCATCACCAGATCCCTCCATTACTGTATAATGTCCAGCAGTGTCACCTCTCTAGTCATCACCAGACCCCTCCATTACTGTATAATGTCCCAGCAGGGGCACCTCTCCAGTCATCACCAGACCCCTCCATTACTGTATAATGTCCCAGCAGTGTCACCTCTCTAATCATCACCAGACCCCTCCATTACTGTATAATGTCCCAGCAGAGTCACCTCTCCAGTCATCACCAGACCCCTCCATTACTGTATAATGTCCCAGCAGTGTCACCTCTCTAATCATCACCAGACCCCTCCATTACAGTATAATGTCCCAGCAGTGTCACCTCTCCAGTCATCACCAGACCCCTCCATTACTATATAATGTCCCAGCAGTGTCACCTCTCTAATCATCACCAGACCCCTCTATTACTGTATAATGTCCCAGCAGTGTCACCTCTCCAGTCATCACCAGACCCCTCCATTACTATATAATGTCCCAGCAGAGTCACCTCTCCAGTCATCACCAGACCCCTCCATTACTGTATAATGTCCCAGCAGTGTCACCTCTCTAATCATCACCAGACCCCTCCATTACAGTATAATGTCCCAGCAGTGTCACCTCTCCAGTCATCACCAGACCCCTCCATTACTATATAATGTCCCAGCAGTGTCACCTCTCTAATCATCACCAGACCCCTCTATTACTGTATAATGTCCCAGCAGTGTCACCTCTCCAGTCATCACCAGACCCCTCCATTACTGTATAATGTCCCAGCAGTGTCACCTCTCCAGTCATCACCAGACCCCTCCATTACTGTATAATGTCCCAGCAGTGTCACCTCTCCAGTCATCACCAGACCCCTCCATTACTGTATAATGTCCTAGCAGTGTCACCTTTCCAGTCATCACCAGATCCCTCCATTACTGTATAATGTCCAGCAGTGTCACCTCTCTAGTCATCACCAGACCCCTCCATTACTGTATAATGTCCCAGCAGGGGCACCTCTCCAGTCATCACCAGACCCCTCCATTACTGTATAATGTCCCAGCAGTGTCACCTCTCTAATCATCACCAGACCCCTCCATTACTGTATAATGTCCCAGCAGAGTCACCTCTCCAGTCATCACCAGACCCCTCCATTACTGTATAATGTCCCAGCAGTGTCACCTCTCTAATCATCACCAGACCCCTCCATTACAGTATAATGTCCCAGCAGTGTCACCTCTCCAGTCATCACCAGACCCCTCCATTACTATATAATGTCCCAGCAGTGTCACCTCTCTAATCATCACCAGACCCCTCTATTACTGTATAATGTCCCAGCAGTGTCACCTCTCCAGTCATCACCAGACCCCTCCATTACTATATAATGTCCCAGCAGAGTCACCTCTCCAGTCATCACCAGACCCCTCCATTACTGTATAATGTCCCAGCAGTGTCACCTCTCTAATCATCACCAGACCCCTCCATTACAGTATAATGTCCCAGCAGTGTCACCTCTCCAGTCATCACCAGACCCCTCCATTACTATATAATGTCCCAGCAGTGTCACCTCTCTAATCATCACCAGACCCCTCTATTACTGTATAATGTCCCAGCAGTGTCACCTCTCCAGTCATCACCAGACCCCTCCATTACTGTATAATGTCCCAGCAGTGTCACCTCTCCAGTCATCACCAGACCCCTCCATTACTGTATAATGTCCCAGCAGTGTCACCTCTAGCCCCTCTATTACTGTTTATTACAGAAGACGATAGGATCTCACACTGTAACCAAATATTGTCATGGAAAGCTATTACCACGTCTCCTTTTGATAAATGTGCCCGCCCATTCTTGTCACATGATCATTCTCACAGGTCCTTCATCCAGAATCTCTCTTATCCCGCTGAGCTCCGCCTCCGAATGTCCTGGTCACATGATTGAGACATCATCACAGGTCCTACACCTTCCCTCATCTAGTGGATACTGAGCAGGTCCTGGCCGGGCATTTGGTAGTAAGTATTACATAGGGGGGAGGAGGTTTGTTACAGTGTGTCACCCCAGTAGTAAGGAGATTACATGAGGAGGAGGTTTGTTACAGTGTGTCACCCCAGTAGTAAGGAGATTACATGAGGAGGAGGTTTGTTACAGTGTGTCACCCCAGTAGTAAGGAGATCACATGAGGAGGAGGTATGTTACAGTGTGTCACCCCAGTAGTAAGGAGATCACATGAGGAGGAGGTATGTTACAGTGTGTCACCCCAGTAGTAAGGAGATTACATGAGGAGGAGGTTTGTTACAGTGTGTCACCCCAGTAGTAAGGAGATTACATGAGGAGGAGGTTTGTTACATTGTGTCACCCCAGTAGTAAGGAGATTATGTGAGGAGGAGGTTTGTTACAGTGTGTCACCCCAGTAGTAAGGAGATTACATGAGGAGGAGGTTTGTTACAGTGTGTCACCCCAGTAGTAAGGAGATTACATGAGGAGGAGGAGGTTTGTTACAGTGTGTCACCCCAGTAGTGAGGAGATTACATGAGGAGGAGGTTTGTTACAGTGTGTCACCCCAGTAGTAAGGAGATTACATGAGGAGGAGGTTTGTTACAGTGTGTCACCCCAGTAGTAAGGAGATTACATGAGGAGGAGGTTTGTTACATTGTGTCACCCCAGTAGTAAGGAGATTACATGAGGAGGAGGTTTGTTACAGTGTGTCACCCCAGTAGTGAGGAGATTACATGAGGAGGAGGTTTGTTACAGTGTGTCATCCCAGTAGTAAGGAGATTATGTGAGGAGAGGGATTGTTACAGTGTGTCACCCCAGTAGTAAGGAGATTACATGAGGAGGAGGTTTGTTACAGTGTGTCACCCCAGTAGTAAGGAGATTACATGAGGAGGAGGTTTGTTACAGTGTGTCACCCCAGTAGTAAGGAGATTACATGAGGAGGAGGTTTGTTACATTGTGTCACCCCAGTAGTAAGGAGATTACATGAGGAGGAGGTTTGTTACAGTGTGTCACCCCAGTAGTGAGGAGATTACATGAGGAGGAGGTTTGTTACAGTGTGTCATCCCAGTAGTAAGGAGATTACATGAGGAGGAGGTTTGTTACAGTGTGTCACCCCAGTAGTAAGGAGATTACACGAGGAGGAGGTTTGTTACAGTGTGTCACCTCAGTAGTAAGGAGATTACATGAGGAGGAGGTTTGTTACAGTGTGTCACCCCAGTAGTAAGGAGATTACATGAGGAGGAGGTTTGTTACAGTGTGTCACCCCAGTAGTAAGGAGATTACATGAGGAGGAGGTTTGTTACAGTGTGTCACCCCAGTAGTAAGGAGATTACATGAGGAGGAGGTTTGTTACAGTGTGTCACCCCAGTAGTAAGGAGATTACATGAGGAGGAGGTTTGTTACAGTGTGTCACCCCAGTAGTAAGGAGATACATGAGGAGGAGGTTTGTTACAGTGTGTCACCCCAGTAGTAAGGAGATTACATGAGGAGGATGTTTGTTACAGTGTGTCACCCCAGTAGTAAGGAGATTACATGAGGAGGAGGTTTGTTACAGTGTGTCACCCAAGTAGTAGGGAGATTACATGAGGAGGAGGTTTGTTACAGTGTGTCACCCCAGTAGTAAGGAGATTACATGAGGAGGATGTTTGTTACAGTGTGTCACCCCAGTAGTAAGGAGATTACATGAGGAGGAGGTTTGTTACAGTGTGTCACCACAGTAGTAAGGAGATTACATGAGGAGGATGTTTGTTACAGTGTGTCACCACAGTAGTAAGGAGATTACATGAGGAGGAGGTTTGTTACAGTGTGTCACCCCAGTAGTAAGGAGATTACATGAGGAGGAGGTTTGTTACAGTGTGTCACCCCAGTAGTAAGGAGATTTCATAAGGAGGAGGTTTGTTACAGTGTGTCACCCCAGTAGTAAGGAGATTACATGAGGAGGAGGTTTGTTACAGTGTGTCACCCTAGTAGTAAGGAGATTACATGAGGAGGAAATTTGTTACAGTGTGTCACCCCAGTAGTGAGGAGATTACATGAGGAGGAGGTTTGTTACAGTGTGTCACCCCAGTAGTAAGGAGATTACATGAGGAGGAGGTTTGTTACAGTGTGTCACCCCAGTAGTAAGGAGATTACATGAGGAGGAGGTTTGTTACAGTGTGTCACCCCAGTAGTAAGGAGATTACATGAGGAGGAGGTTTGTTACAGTGTGTCACCCCAGTAGTATGGAGATTACATGAGGAGGGGGTTTGTTACAGTGTGTCACCCCAGTAGTAAGGAGATTACATGAGGAGGGGGTTTGTTACAGTGTGTCACCCCAGTAGTAAGGAGATTACATGACGAGGAGGTTTGTTACAGTGTGTCACCCCAGTAGTAAGGAGATTACATGAGGAGGGGGTTTGTTACAGTGTGTCACCCCAGTAGTAAGGAGATTACATGAGGAGGAGGTTTGTTACAGTGTGTCACCCCAGTAGTATGGAGATTACATGAGGAGGGGGTTTGTTACAGTGTGTCACCCCAGTAGTAAGGAGATTACATGAGGAGGGGGTTTGTTACAGTGTGTCACCCCAGTAGTAAGGAGATTACATGACGAGGAGGTTTGTTACAGTGTGTCACCCCAGTAGTAAGGAGATTACATGAGGAGGGGGTTTGTTACAGTGTGTCACCCCAGTAGTAAGGAGATTACATGACGAGGAGGTTTGTTACAGTGTGTCACCCTCTTCTCCAGCTGATCCAGTTGTCTCCTCTTCTCCTGAATGACCCCCAAGGATGGACAAGAACAGGAATGAGATGACTAAGAGAATATTACACTTCACCTTGGAGATCCTCCACTTGCTGACCGGAGAGGTGAAGTGACCCATCTACATTTCCACCATTGTTGTCTCCATCTACATTTCCACCATTGTTGTCCCCCCCCATCTACATTTCCACCATTATTGTCCCCATTTACATTTCCACCATTGTTGGCCCCCCATCTACATTTCCACCATTGTTGTCCCCATCAACATTTCCACCATTGTTGTCCCCATCTACATTTCCACCATTGTTGTCCCTCATCTACATTTCCACCATTGTTGTCCCCATCAACATTTCCACCATTGTTGTCCCCATCTACATTTCCACCATTGTTGTCCCTCATCTACATTTCCACCATTGTTGTCCTCATCTACATTTCCACCATTGTTGTCCTCATCT
Organism: Hyla sarda; assembly: GCF_029499605.1. Classification (NCBI taxonomy): domain Eukaryota; kingdom Metazoa; phylum Chordata; class Amphibia; order Anura; family Hylidae; genus Hyla; species Hyla sarda. The sequence continues at coordinate 510,149 of NW_026607576.1, forward strand.
ACATTTCCACCATTGTTGTCCCCATCTACATTTCCACCATTGTTGTCCCCATCTACATTTCCACCATTGTTGTCCCCCATCTACATTTCCACCATTGTTGTCCTCATCTACATTTCCACCATTGTTGTCCCCATCTACATTTCCACCATTGTTGTCCCCCATCTACATTTCCACCATTGTTGTCCCCCTCATCTACATTTCCACCATTGTTGTCTCCATCTACATTTCCACCATTGTTGTCCCCATCTACATTTCCTCCATTGTTGTCCCCATCTACATTTCCACCATTGTTGTCCCCATCTACATTTCCACCATTGTTGTCCTCATCTACATTTCCACCATTGTTGTCCCCCATCTATATTTCCTCCATTGTTGTCCTCATCTACATTTCCACCATTGTTGTCCCCATCTACATTTCCACCATTGTTGTCCCCATCTACATTTCCACCATTGTTGTCCCCCATCTACATTTCCTCCATTGTTGTCCTCATCTACATTTCCACCATTGTTGTCCCCATCTACATTTCCACCATTGTTGTCCCCATCTACATTTCCACCATTGTTGTCCTCATCTACATTTCCACCATTGTTGTGTCCCTCATCTACATTTCCACCATTGTTGTCCCCATCTACATTTCCACCATTGTTGTCCCCCATCTACATTTCCACCATTGTTGTCCCCCCATCTACATTTCCACCATTGTTGTCCCCCATCTATATTTCCACCATTGTTGTCCCCATCTACATTTCCACCATTGTTGTCCTCATCCACATTTCCACCATTGTTGTGTCCCTCATCTACATTTCCACCATTGTTGTTTCCCTCATCTACATTTCCACCATTGTTGTCCCCATCTACATTTCCACCATTGTTGTCCCCATCTACATTTCCACCATTGTTGTCCCCATCTACATTTCCACCATTGTTGTCCCCATCTACATTTCCACCATTGTTGTCCCCATCTACATTTCCACCATTGTTGTCCCCCGATCTACATTTCCACCATTGTTGTCCCCCCATCTACATTTCCACCATTGTTGTCCCCCCATCTACATTTCCACCATTGTTGTCCCCCCATCTACATTTCCACCATTGTTGTCCCCCATCTACATTTCCACCATTGTTGTCCCCCATCTACATTTCCACCATTGTTGTCCCCCATCTACATTTCCACCATTGTTGTCCCCATCTACATTTCCACCATTGTTGTCCCATCTACATTTCCACCATTGTTGTCCCCATCTACATTTCCACCATTGTTGTCCCCATCTACATTTCCACCATTGTTGTCCCCCATCTACATTTCCACCATTGTTGTCCCCATCTACATTTCCACCATTGTTGTCCCCCATCTACATTTCCACCATTGTTGTCGCCCATCTACATTTCCACCATTGTTGTCCTCCATCTACATTTCCACCATTGTTGTCCCCCATCTGCATTTCCACCATTGTTGTCCCCATCCGCATTTCCACATTGTTGTCCCATCTACATTTCCACCATTGTTGTCCCCATCTACATTTCCACCATTGTTGTCCCCATCTACATTTCCACCATTGTTGTCCCCCATCTACATTTCCACCATTGTTGTCCCCATCTACATTTCCACCATTGTTGTCCCCCATCTACATTTCCACCATTGTTGTCGCCCATCTACATTTCCACCATTGTTGTCCCCCCATCTACATTTCCACCATTGTTGTCCCCCATCTGCATTTCCACCATTGTTGTCCCCATCCGCATTTCCACATTGTTGTCCCCTGTCACGATCACACCCTATCGGTCCAGCTAAGACATTAGAGAGAGTGTGATGGTGCAAGGGTTAAGGCCACCAGACCTCTGGGTATCCACTACTAGTCCCAGTAAGTAACCAAATTAACCCTTAGATAAACGTGTTTCCACCAGAGCTGCCTTCAGAGAGGTGAACTCATATATTTAGAGATGAAAGACCAGAGCTGATTAATTAAACATTTAATCTGATAAAAGGTATCACAGTGCTATATATATATAATACAGGAACAAATGACATACAGGTATAACAATATATAAAAGGTATCACAGTGCTATATATATATATATATATATATATATATAATACAGGAACAAATGACATACAGGTATAACAATATATAAAAGGGATCACAGTGCTATATATATATAAAAATACAGAAACAAATGACATACAGGTATAACAATATATAAAAGAGTTTAGCGAGACAAGTTCAGAAAGCAAAAGATGAAGTTCTTACAGCATGATGGTATAGCCGTCCTTGTCAGTGAGAGTCCAGCTCTTGTCAGCTTTTGGCACATCCGTAAACAACAGTTGAGTCCAGAATTTTAAGTCTTATCTGCTTCTTTGGAGGGAAACTCCATTCCCCCCCTCCCCTCTGATCCCACCAGGGGGGCATCTCTCTTCCTGACCCCTTATCTGTTTAATTATATGATGGGACCAGAGTGCATGACTTCAAAGGAGATACAAACAGCCAGACCCCCAATAAAATGCAATACACAAAAACAAAGGATACACCGTCTGAATGACCCCTCACCCCCAGGTCTTGGATAATACATCACACAGTTATAATTTATAATACACATATAGGATTTTAATAATCAGGTCTTGGGCCTGACACCTCCCCCTTAAGATAGAGACAGAGAGATGTTTCCTCTCCAGGCTGATAGATCTGTCTCCATTAACCATTTATTTCTCTTCTTGATGCATTCCCAGTAAAGATGGCGCTGAAGGGGCCTAGTACCTGATTAAGCCGCCTCCTCCTGTGGATTGATCTCCACATCCTGAAGGGATCCCTGGCTCTTAGCTTCCTACACTAGGTCCAGTAGGGGATCACTACCCTCCCCTTCCTCTGGTGCACTACATACACTGAGTACTCTTCCTCTGGTGCACTACATACACTGAGTACTCTTCCTCTGGTGCACTACATACACTGAGTACTCTTCCTCTGGTGCACTACATACACTGAGTACTCTTCCTCTGGTGCACTACATACGCTGAGTACTCTTCCTCTGGTGCACTACATACACTGAGTACTCTTCCTCTGGTGCACTACATACACTGAGTACTCTTCCTCTGGTGCACTACATACACTGAGTACTCTTCCTCTGGTGCACTACATACACTGAGTACTCTTCCTCTGGTGCACTATATACACTGAGTACTCTTCCTCTGGTGCACTACATACACTGAGTACTCTTCCTCTGGTGCACTACATACACTGAGTACTCTTCCTCTGGTGCACTACATACACTGAGTACTCTTCCTCTGGTGCACTACATACACTGAGTACTCTTCCTCTGGTGCACTACATACACTGAGTACTCTTCCTCTGGTGCACTACATACACTGAGTACTCTTCCTCTGGTGCACTACATACACTGAGTACTCTTCCTCTGGTGCACTACATACACTGAGTACTCTTCCTCTGGTGCACTACATACACTGAGTACTCTTCCTCTGGTGCACTACATACACTGAGTACTCTTCCTCTGGTGCACTACATACGCTGAGTACTCTTCCTCTGGTGCACTACATACGCTGAGTACTCTTCCTCTTGTGCACTACATACGCTGAGTACTCTTCCTCTGGTGCACTACATACGCTGAGTACTCTTCCTCTGGTGCACTACATACACTGAGTACTCTTCCTCTGGTGCACTACATACACTGAGTACTCTTCCTCTGGTGCACTACATACACTGAGTACTCTTCCTCTGGTGCACTACATACACTGAGTACTCTTCCTCTGGTGCACTACATACGCTGAGTACTCTTCCTCTGGTGCACTACATACGCTGAGTACTCTTCCTCTGGTGCACTACATACGCTGAGTACTCTTCCTCTGGTGCACTACATACACTGAGTACTCTTCCTCTGGTGCACTACATACACTGAGTACTCTTCCTCTGGTGCACTACATACACTGAGTACTCTTCCTCTGGTGCACTATATACACTGAGTACTCTTCCTCTGGTGCACTACATACACTGAGTACTCTTCCTCTGGTGTACTGCATACACTGAGTACTCTTCCTCTGGTGCACTACATACACTGAGTACTCTTCCTCTGGTGCACTACATACACTGAGTACTCTTCCTCTGGTGCACTACATACACTGAGTACTCTTCCTCTGGTGCACTACATACACTGAGTACTCTTCCTCTGGTGCACTACATACGCTGAGTACTCTTCCTCTGGTGCACTACATACGCTGAGTACTCTTCCTCTGGTGCACTACATACGCTGAGTACTCTTCCTCTGGTGCACTACATACGCTGAGTACTCTTCCTCTGGTGCACTACATACGCTGAGTACTCTTCCTCTGGTGCACTACATACACTGAGTACCCTTCCTCTGGTGCACTACATACACTGAGTACTCTTCCTCTGGTGCACTATATACACTGAGTACTCTTCCTCTGGTGCACTACATACACTGAGTACTCTTCCTCTGGTGCACTACATACACTGAGTACTCTTCCTCTGGTGCACTACATACACTGAGTACTCTTCCTCTGGTGCACTACATACGCTGAGTACTCTTCCTCTGGTGCACTACATACGCTGAGTACTCTTCCTCTGGTGCACTACATACGCTGAGTACTCTTCCTCTGGTGCACTACATACGCTGAGTACTCTTCCTCTGGTGCACTACATACGCTGAGTACTCTTCCTCTGGTGCACTACATATGCTGAGTACTCTTCCTCTGGTGCACTACATACGCTGAGTACTCTTCCTCTGGTGCACTACATACACTGAGTACTCTTCCTCTGGTGCACTACATACACTGAGTACTCTTCCTCTGGTGCACTACATACACTGAGTACTCTTCCTCTGGTGCACTACATACACTGAGTACTCTTCCTCTGGTGCACTACATACACTGAGTACTCTTCCTCTGGTGCACTACATACACTGAGTACTCTTCCTCTGGTGCACTACATACGCTGAGTACTCTTCCTCTGGTGCACTACATACACTGAGTACCACCTCCTCAGGGCCATATTAATGTGTCTCGGCCTCTGACCTTTCTCATCATGGGCACCTACATATGTGGGGGGTTCTAGGCGCTGCAGAATGGGGAAGGGACCCTCCCAGGCCGCCTGCAACTTATTCTGCCTGATGGGGTTCAGGACCATTCCCTTCTGTCCCACTTCATAGACCCGGTCCCTTACATTGTGATTGTACCAGGACTTCTGCCTGGACTGTGCTGCTGTGAGGATGTCCTGTCCCTGAATCTCAGAACATACTCCACCACAGGAGCTACTAAGTGCTGTACGTTCACCTTCTTACAGAGACTGAGATTGGACATGAACTGGGGGCCCTGATCAGTGAGGGAACCCCACCCTGCAGAATATACTGATCAGTGAGGAACCCCACCCTGCAGATTATACTGATCAGTGAGGGAACTCCACCCTGCAGATTATACTGATCAGTGAGGGAACCCCACCCTGCAGAATATACTGATCAGTGAGGAACCCCACCCTGCAGAATATACTGATCAGTGAGGGAACCCCACCCTGCAGATTATACTGATCAGTGAGGGAACCCCACCCTGCAGAATATACTGATCAGTGAGGAACCCCACCCTGCAGAATATACTGATCAGTGAGGAACCCCACCCTGCAGATTATACTGATCAGTGAGGGAACCCCACCCTGCAGAATATACTGATCAGTGAGGAACCCCACCCTGCAGAATATACTGATCAGTGAGGAACCCCACCCTGCAGATTATACTGATCAGTGAGGGAACCCCACCCTGCAGAATATACTGATCAGTGAGGAACCCCACCCTGCAGAATATACTGATCAGTGAGGGAACCCACCCTGCAGAATATACTGATCAGTGAGGGAACCCCACCCTGCAGAATATACTGATCAGTGAGGGAACCCCACCCTGCAGAATATACTGATCAGTGAGGGAACCCCACCCTGCAGAATATACTGATCAGTGAGGGAACCCACCCTGCAGAATATACTGATCAGTGAGGGAACCCACCCTGCAGAATATACTGATCAGTGAGGGAACCCCACCCTGCAGAATATACTGATCAGTGAGGGAACCCCACCCTGCAGAATATACTGATCAGTGAGGGAACCCCACCCTGCAGAATATACTGATCAGTGAGGGAACCCCACCCTGCAGAATATACTGATCAGTGAGGGACCCCACCCTGCAGAATATACTGATCAGTGAGGGAACCACCCTGCAGAATATACTAATCAGAGAGGGAACCCCACCCTGCAGAATATACTGATCAGTGAGGGAACCCCACCCTGCAGAATATACTGATCAGTGAGGGAACCCCACCCTGCAGAATATACTGATCAGTGAGGGAACCCACCCTCCAGAATATACTGATCAGTGAGGGAACCCCACCCTGCAGAATATACTGATCAGTGAGGGAACCCCACCCTGCAGAATATACTGATCAGTCAGGGAACCCCACCCTGCAGAATATACCGATCAGTGAGGGAACCCCACCCTGCAGAATATACTGATCAGTGAGGGAACCCCACCCTGCAGAATATACTGATCAGTGAGGGAACCCCACCCTGCAGAATATACTGATCAGTGAGGGAACCCCACCCTGCAGAATATACTGATCAGTGAGGGAACCCCACCCTGCAGAATATACTGATCAGTGAGGGAACCCACCCTGCAGAATATACTGATCAGTGAGGAACCCACCCTGCAGAATATACTGATCAGTGAGGAACCCACCCTGCAGAATATACTGATCAGTGAGGGAACCCCACCCTGCAGAATATACCGATCAGTGAGGGAACCCCACCCTGCAGAATATACCGATCAGTGAGGGAACCCCACCCTGCAGAATATACTTATCAGTGAGGGAACCCCACCCTGCAGAATATACCGATCAGTGAGGGAACCCCACCCCTCAGAATATACTGATCAGTGAGGGAACCCCACCCTGCAGAATATACTGATCAGTGAGGGAACCCCACCCTGCAGAATATACTGATCAGTGAGGGAACCCCACCCTGCAGATTATACTGATCAGTGAGGGAACCCCACCCTGCAGAATATACTGATCAGTGAGGGAACCCCACCCTGCAGAATATACTGATCAGTGAGGGAACCCCACCCTGCAGAATATACTGATCAGTGAGGGAACCCCACCCTGCAGAATATACTGATCAGTGAGGGAACCCCACAATGCAGAATATACTGATCAGTGAGGGACCCCACCCTGCAGAATATACCGATCAGTGAGGGAACCCCACCCTGCAGAATATACTGATCAGTGAGGGACCCCACCCTGCAGAATATACTGATCAGAGCATCTGCCACCTTATCTGCCCGGACAGAGGATACGGCCACAGCCTCAGGGTACCTGGTCACATAATCCACCTCAGTGAGAATAAATTGTTTCCCTGCTGGGTATAGCCAGAGGCCCCACAATATCCACTGCCCCTCGTTCAAAGGGTAGAGATATGACTGGTAGGGGCACGAGGGGAACACGAGTAACGTCCCCAGACTGACCTACCCTCCGGCAGACACTACAGAATCTACAGTAATTGGCAGCAGCAGTACCCATACCTGGCCAATAGAAATTGTGTGCCAACATGGACTTTGTCTTGGCCACTCCCAAATGTCCTGCCAGGGGGGTCTCATGGGCTATCCTCAGCAGCTCTTTCCTGTACGACCTAGGAGCCACTAACTGCCTTTCTCTCTCCTGGGCCCCTAGCATGCCTTTGGAAAGGGACTCCCAGTACAAGATATCATTTTCCCAATATAACCGATGCCCATCTGTGTCACCACCTGTATGTTCAGCATGTTGTCTCAGCCCTTCAAGGGAAGGGTCACTGCGCAGAGCTTCCCGGAAATGCTCATTTCCCTCCCCCCATCTCATGGCATCAGGGAGCACATTTCCCCCAGGTGGGGCTTGCAAATCACACAGCTTGCCCCTTGCATCACCATCCTCCCTTCCTTTTAAAGCTGCAGCCCTGGCACGCTGCTGACGCGTTACCACTGCCACCATTGGTATGTCTCCCTGGGGTTTACCTTGCTCCCCCTCAGTTCCAGACATAACAATAGAGGCATCATACACAGGGCTATCACTCCTTCCCTCCTCCTCCTTAGGCTCACAGGATTGGGACATATCACTCACTGCTGGCCCCTCATCCTTACATGTCACCAGGGGCACACCAACCCCTCCCCCTAGCCCATCTCCACTAGGTGTTGGCATTGGCAATGCATTGTCACCACGTTACAATACACTCCATTCCACTTTTGGAAAACATTACTGGTTCAGTCACAGGTAAACATTTATCAATCCCCTGCACCCCCTCCCAGTTACCACATCTCGCAGTGTCTCCCAAAGTCTCGCACAGTACCTCAGAATGAACAGGGCTCTCTCTTAGCCCATCCATTGTGCAGGTAGCGTCCTCTGGAGCATAATGACAGAGCATCCGACCCAAATCATTCCCCAGCAGAACATTAACAGGGATGTCCTCAGAGACCCCCACCTCCCGCAAACCTTTGCCTGTACCCCAATCCAGGTACACACAGGCCATGGGCACAGCAGGCCGCACACCTCCAATTCCTTTTAAAGCCATGGTTCTTCCAGGGATGATGTCCTCTGTATCCACCACTTCAGGCCGCACCAAGGTAAAGGAGGCTCCAGAATCCCGCAAACCCACTGTCACCCGGTCACCCACAGTTACACTCAGAATTCTTTTTGTTGGGGCAAGTGGCACTCAGGTGCCCATGATTGTTGCATCTGTAACATCGGCGGGTGTCCCCCTGACCCAATGTGGCTCCTGTTGCTTTTGGGAATGATGGCAAGAATTTCCCAGCTGACCTGGTGGTGCTTTGTGGTTGTGTGGCTCCCCTCCAGGTACTTGCTCCAGAGTGTGCAGATCTACGCTTTGCTGCTGGCGCCCGGTTGTTGGCGAAGTCATCTCCTAGTTCTGCTGCTTCCATGGCTGTCTTGGGCTTGCGGTCCAAAATCCACTCTCTGGCTTCAAAGCTCCGTGTTTGGAGAAACTGATCCAGGACCAACAAGTCCTTCAGGGCCTCATAGGTAGTGACTTGTAGGCCCCCAGTCCATAGCCTGAATGCAGTCCTTAGCTGACCTGCATGCTGAGTGCAGCTTTCTGTGGCGCTTTGTTGCAAAGTCCGAAACTTTTTCCAATAAGTCTCTGGAGTCAGATTAAAACTTTTAGTAGGGCAGATTTTATTGCCTCATAGTCCTGGTCACTCTCAGAGGGAAGCGAAGCAAACACATCCAGAGCTTTCCCTCGCAGCCGCGGGGTTAGATATCATCCCCACTGTTCCTTAGGTAGATGGAACTGCTGGCAAACCTTTTCAAATCCCATCAGGAACACATCCAGATCACCATCTTTCTCCAACATGGGGAAATGTTCCAAGTGGGGTTTGTGGTCTCCTTGATCCTGCACATCACTCCGTGCAGATGAAGCCTCCCCTCTCAGCCTCAGAACCTCGTATCTGTGCCTCTCTCTCTGCAGCTCGTGCCTGGGCCTCTCTCTCTGCAGCTCGTGCCTGGGCCTCTCTCTCTGCGGCTCGTGCCTGGGCCTCTCTCTCTGCGGCTCGTGCCTGGGCCTCTCTCTCTGCGGCTCGTGCCTGGGCCTCTCTCTCTGCGGCTCGTGCCTGGGCCTCTCTCTCTGCGGCTCGTGCCTGGGCCTCTCTCTCTGCGGCTCGTGCCTGGGCCTCTCTCTCTGCGGCTCGTGCCTGGGCCTCTCTCTCTGCGGCTCGTGCCTGGGCCTCTCTCTCTGCGGCTCGTGCCTGGGCCTCTCTCTCTGCGGCTCGTGCCTGGGCCTCTCTCTCTGCGGCTCGTGCCTGGGCCTCTCTCTCTGCGGCTCGTGCCTGGGCCTCTCTCTCTGCGGCTCGTGCCTGGGCCTCTCTCTCTGCGGCTCGTGCCTGGGCCTCTCTCTCTGCGGCTCGTGCCTGGGCCTCTCTCTCTGCGGCTAGTGCCTGGGCCTCTCTCTCTGCGGCTCGTGCCTGGGCCTCTCTCTCTGCGGCGCGTGCCTGGGCCTCTCTCTCTGCAACTCATATCTGGGCCTCTCTCTCTGCGGCTCGTGCCTGGGCCTCTCTCTCTGCGGCTTGTGCCTGGGCCTCTCTCTCTGCAGCTCGTATCTGGGCCTTTCTCTCTGCGTCTTGTGCCTGGGCCTCTCTCTCTGCAGCTCGTGCCTGGGCCTCTCTTTCTACGGCTCGTGCCTCTCTCTCAGCAGTTTGGTACTGGAGAAGCAGTTGGAGTTTCATATTGGCATCCACATTCTTTTCTTGGCACATTAGCTCCAGTGCAGGCTTGGACTGCTTGTGATATGCCTCCATATTTCCGAGATGAGACAGAGGAGGTAAAACAGGAGATGGGGAGGACAGAACTGTCTTGCACTCTTTTTGTATGTCTTTTAAACCAGCACTGAGCTCTGTCTTTAGAATTTACACACAAGAAGATGTATGCAATTTCTTTTTAGTGCTAAGATTTCCTTACAGGTAAAATCCAGCAAGCACTAAAAATCTCTAAATATATCCCGACGCTGCCCCCAGTTGTCAAGATCACACCCGATCGGTCCAGGTCCAGACGCTAGAGAGAGTGTGATGGTGCAAGGGTTAAAGCCGCCAGACCTCTGGGTATCCACTACTAGTTCCAGCAAGTCACCAAATTAACCCTTAGATAAACGTGTTTCCACCAGAGCTGCCTTCAGAAAGGTGAGCTCATATATTTAGAGATCAAAGACCAGAGCTGATTAATTAAACATTTAATCCGATAAAAGGTATCACAGTGCTAAATATATAAAAATACAGAAACAAATGACATACAGGTATAACAATATATAAAAGAGTTTAGCAAGACAAGTTCAGAAAACAAAAGATGAAGTTCTTACAGCATGATGGTATAGCCATCCTTGTCAGTGAGAGTCCAGCTCTTGTCAGCTTTTGCCACAGCCTTGAACAACAGTTGAGTCCAGCATTTTTAAGTCTTATCTGCTTCTTTGGAGGGAAACTCCATTCCCCCCCTCCCCTCTGATCCCACCATCATTATATGATGGGATTAGAGTGCATGACTTCAAAGGAGAAACCAGCCAGACCCCGAATAAAATGCAATACACAAAAACAAAGGATACACCGTCTGAATGACCCCTCACCCATGTCGTGGATAATACATCACACACAGATACAATTATAATACACATGTAGGATTCAATAATCAGGCCTTGGGCCTGACGTCCCCCATCTACATTTCCACCATTGTTGTCCCCCCATCTACATTTCCATCATTGTTGTCCCCCCATCTACATTTCCACCATTGTTGTCCCCCATCTACATTTCCACCATTGTTGTCCCCATCTACATTTCCACCATTGTTATCGTCCCCATCTACATTTACACCATTGTTATCGTCCCCATCTACATTTACACCATTGTTGTCACCATCTACATTTCCACCATTGTTGTCCCCCATCTACATTTCCACCATTGTTGCCCCCATCTACATTTCCACCATTGTTGTCTCCATCTACATTTCCACCATTGTTGTCCCCATCTACATTTCCACCATTGTTTTCCCCCCATCTACATTTCCACCATTGTTGTCCCCATCTACATTTCCACCATTATTGTCCCCCCATCTACATTTCCACCATTGTTGTCCCCCCATCTACATTTCCACCATTGTTGTCCCCATCTACATTTCCACCATTATTGTCCCCCCATCTACATTTCCACCATTGTTGTCTCCATCTACATTTCCACCATTGTTGTCCCCCCATCTACATTTCCACCATTGTTGTCCCCCCATCTACATTTCCACCATTGTTGTCCCATCTACATTTCCACCATTGTTGTCCCATCTACATTTCCACCATTGTTGTCCCCATCTACATTTCCACCATTGTTGTCGTCCCCATCTACATTTACACCATTGTTGGCCCCCATCTACATTTACACCATTGTTGGCCCCCATCTACATTTCCACCATTGTTGGCCCCCCATCTACATTTCCACCATTGTTGCCCCCCATCTACATTTCCACCATTGTTGTCCCCCATCTACATTTCCACCATTGTTGTCCCCCCATCTACATTTCCACCATTGTTGTCCCCTCCATCTACATTTCCACCATTGTTGTCCCTCCATCTACATTTCCACCATTGTTGTCCCCCCATCTACATTTCCACCATTGTTGTCTCCATCTACATTTCCACCATTGTTGTCCCAATCTACATTTCCACCATTGTTGTCCCCCATCTACATTTCCACCATTGTTGTCCCCCCATCTACATTTCCACCATTGTTGTCCCCCCATCTACATTTCCACCATTGTTGTCCCCCCCATCTACATTTCCACCATTGTTGTCCCCATCTACATTTCCACCATTGTTGTCCCCCCATCTACATTTCCACCATTGTTGTCCCCCCATCTACATTTCCACCATTGTTGTCCCCATCTACATTTTGACCATTATTGTCCCCCATCTTTGGCCCCGCTCTATGTTCTGGATGTCTCTTTGTAGTTGAGGTCTCCAGAACTGACCCCAGTATTCCAGATGTGCTCACTAGAGCTCTATACAGGGGGCACAATCTCCTCTTTGTAGTGGGGGAGGAATACTGGGGTCAGTCCCCTCATTGTCTCTCTCCATACACAGGAATACACCATAGTGAAGAAGACATGGGGGGAGTGTGTGGCCCCCAGCAGCCATCTCCATGAGACAGGAGGACAGAGCAGGGCCCGGGGCCCCATCATGAAGCCTCCACCTCACTCACTGATACATGAGGAGAAGATCCTAGAACTCATCCACAGGATCACTGAGCTGCTGACTGGAGAGGTGACCCTGCTGGGACATTATACAGTAATGGAGGGGTCTGATGATGATTAGAGAGGTGACCCTGCTGGGACATTATACAGTAATGGAGGGGTCTGGTGATGACTGGAGAGGTGACACTGCTGGGACATTATACAGTAATGGAGGGGTCTGGTGATGACTGGAGAGGTGACACTGCTGGGACATTATACAGTAATGGAGGGGTCTGGTGATGATTAGAGAGGTGACACTGCTGGGACATTATACAGCAATGGAGGGGTCTGGTGATGACTGGAGAGGTGACACTGCTGGGACATTATACAGTAATGGAGGGGTCTGGTGATGATTAGAGAGGTGACCCTGTTGGGACATTATACAGTAATGGAGGGGTCTGGTGATGATTAGAGAGGTGACCCTGCTGGGACATTATACAGTAATGGAGGGGTCTGGTGATGACTGGAGAGGTGACACTGCTGGGACATTATACAGTAATGGAGGGGTCTGGTGATGACTGGAGAGGTGACACTGCTAGGACATTATACAGTAATGGAGGGGTCTGGTAATGAGAGGTGACCCTGCTGGGACATTATACAGTAATGGAGGGGTCTGGTGATGGCTGGAGAGGTGACACTGCTGGGACATTATACAGTAATGGAGGGGTCTGGTGATAGAGAGGTGACACTGCTGGGACATTATACAGTAATGGAGGGGTCTGGTGATGACTGGAGAGGTGACACTGCTAGGACATTATACAGTAATGGAGGGGTCTGGTAATGAGAGGTGACCCTGCTGGGACATTATACAGTAATGGAGGGGTCTGGTGATGGCTGGAGAGGTGACACTGCTGGGACATTATACAGTAATGGAGGGGTCTGGTGATAGAGAGGTGACACTGCTGGGACATTATACAGTAATGGAGGGGTCTGGTGATGACTGGAGAGGTGACACTGCTGGGACATTATACAGTAATGGAGAGGTCTGGTGATAATTAGAGAGGTGACACTGCTGGGACATTATACAGTAATGGAGGGATCTGGTGATGACTAGAGAGGGGACCCTGCTGGCACATTATACGGTAACGGAGGGGTCTGGTGATGACTGGAGAAGTGACCCTGCTGGGACATTATACAGTAATGGAGGGGTCTGGTGATGGCTGGAGAGGTGACACTGCTGGGACATTATACAGTAATGGAGGGGTGTGGTGATGATTAGAGAGGTGACACTGCTGGGACATTATACAGTAATGGAGGGGTTTGGTGATGACTGGAGAGGTGACCCTGCTCGGACATTATACAGTAATGGAGGGGTCTGGTGATGACTGGAGAGGTGACACTGCTGGGACATTATACAGTAATGGAGGGGTGTGGTGATGAATTGAGAGGTGACACTGCTGGGACATTATCCAGTAATGGAGGGGTCTGGTGATGATTAGAGAGGTGACACTGCTGGGACATTATACAGTAATGGAGGGGTCTGGTGATGATTAGAGAGGTGACACTGCTGGGACATTATACAGTAATGGAGGGGTCTGGTGATGATTATAGAGGTGACACTGCTGGGACATTATACAGTAATGGAGGGGTCTGTTGATGACTGGAGAGGTGACACTGCTGGGACATTATACAGTAATGGAGGGGTCTGGTGATGACTGGAGAGGTGACACTGCTGGGACATTATACAGTAATGGAGGGGTCTGGTGATGACTGGAGAGGTGACACTGCTGGGACATTATACAGTAATGGAGGGGTCTGGTGATGATTAGAGAGGTGACACTGCTGGGACATTATACAGTAATGGAGGGGTCTGGTGATGACTGGAGAGGTGACACTGCTGGGACATTATACAGTAATGGAGGGGTCTGGTGATGATTAGAGAGGTGACAGTGCTGGGACATTATACAGTAATGGAGGGGTCTGGTGATGACTGGAGAGGTGACACTGCTGGGACATTATACAGTAATGGAGGGGTCTGGTGATGATTAGAGAGGTGACTTCTGGGACATTATACAGTAATGGAGGGGTCTGGTGATGATTAGAGAGGTGACACTGCTGGGACATTATACAGTAATGGAGGGGTCTGGTGATGACTGGAGAGGTGACACTGCTGGGACATTATACAGTAATGGAGGGGTCTGGTGATGACGGTATCATTGTGTGTCAGGTTCCTATAAGGTGTCAGGATGTGGCGGTCTATTTCTCCATGGAGGAGTGGGAGTATGTAGAAGGACACAAGGATCTGTACCAGGACATAGTCATGATGGAGGATCACCGGCCCCTCACATCACAAGGTAAGAAGAGACATATATATAGATATCACTCTCACTACCTAGTAACATAGAAATCTATCCAGCACTGATGTATTCATTCCCTGTGTGTTCCCTACAGTTGGAGTCATTGATAGAAATCCACCCGAGAGGTGTCCCCGCCCTCTGTATTCCCAGGACTGTCCAGAGGGAAATGTCCCAGAGAAGCATCAGGTAGATGAGGCTGATCCTATATCTCTATAGGGGGGTCCTGCAGTCATAGATGTGGGGGTCTCTGTTGCTCCTCCTGTCTGCTGTATTGTAGTGAATTGTTCTATATGTCACATCAGGGGGGAGATCTGACCATTATTAAAGTGGAGGATGAAGAAGAGAGGATGAGGGGCCATCACCCGTGTATGAGGGAAGTGAAGGAGGAAATTCCAGGAGGTGTTACCCCAGGTATGTAATAATTGCAGGAGGTGTTACCCCAGGTATGTAATAATGGCAGGAGGTGTTACCCCAGGTATGTAATAATTCCAGGAGGTGTTACCCCAGGTATGTAATAATTGCAGGAGGTGTTACCCCAGGTATGTAATAATGCCAGGAGGTGTTACCCCAGGTACATAATAATTCCAGGAGGTGTTACCCCAGGTATGTAATAATGGCAGGAGATGTTACACCAGGTATGTAATAATTCCAGGAGGTGTTACCCCAGGTATGTAATAATGCCAGGAGGTGTTACCCCAGGTATGTAATAATTCCAGGAGGTGTTACCCCAGATATGTAATAATGCCAGGAGGTGTTATCCCAGGTATGTAATAATTCCGGGAGGTGTTAACCCAGGTATGTCATAATGCCAGGAGGTGTTACCCCAGGTACATAATAATTCCAGGAGGTGTTACCCCAGGTATGTCATAATGCCAGGAGGTGTTACCCCAGATATGTCATAATGCCAGGAGGTGTTACCCTGGGTATGTAATAATTCCAAGAGGTGTTACCCCAGGTATGTAATAATGCCAGGAGGTGTTACCCCAGGTATGTAATAATGCCAGGAGGTGTTACCCCAGGTATGTAATAATTCCAGGAGGTGTTACCCCAGGTATGTAATAATGCCGGGAGGTGTTGTCCCAGGTATGTAATAATGCCGGGAGGTGTTGTCCCAGGTATGTAATAATGCCAGGAGGTGTTGTCCCAGGTATGTAATAATGCCAGGAGGTGTTGTCCCAGGTATGTAATAATGCCAGGAGGTGTTGTCCCAGGTATGTAATAATGCCAGGAGGTGTTGTCCCAGGGATGTAATAATGCCAGGAGGTGTTGTCCCAGGGATGTAATAATGGATTACAGAGGGAATTCAGAGGTTTCTTCAGGGGAGGCTCCACCTTAAATCTACATTACATTATCCCGCAGGCCCCAGTGTTATGTATAGTCAGGACCTGAGGGAGGAGACTGCACATAGAGATCCTCTCCGGGGTCATCTGTAGGTCCTCTCCGGGGTCATCTGTGGGTCCTCTCCGGGGTCATCTGTGGGTCCTCTCCGGGGTCATCTGTGGGTCCTCTCCGAGGTCATCTGTGGGTCCTCTCCGGGGTCATCTGTGGGTCCTCTCCGAGGTCATCTGTGGGTCCTCTCCGAGGTCATCTGTGGGTCCTCTCCGGGGTCATCTGTGGGTCCTCTCCGGGGTCATCTGTAGGTCCTTTCCGGGGTCATCTGTGGGTCCTCTCAGGGGTCATCGGTGGGTCCTCTCCGGGGTCATCTGTGGGTCCTCTCCGAGGTCATCTGTGGGTCCTCTCCGTGGTCATCTGTGGGTCCTCTCCGGGGTCATCTGTGGGTCCTCTCCGGGGTCATCTGTGGGTCCTCTCCGAGGTCATCTGTGGGTCCTCTCCGGGGTCATCTGTGGGTCCTCTCCGAGGTCATCTGTGGGTCCTCTCCGAGGTCATCTGTGGGTCCTCTCCGGGGTCATCTGTGGGTCCTCTCCGGGGTCATCTGTAGGTCCTCTCATCTGTGGGTCCTCTCATCTGTGGGTCCTCTCCGGGGTCATCTGTGGGTCCTCTCCGAGGTCATCTGTGGGTCCTCTCCGGTGTCATCTGTGGGTCCTCTGCGAGGTCATCTGTGGGTCCTCTCCGGGGTCATCTGTGGGTCCTCTCCGAGGTCATCTGTGGGTCCTCTCCGGGGTCATCTGTGGGTCCTCTCCGAGGTCATCTGTGGGTCCTCTCCGAGGTCATCTGTGGGTCCTCTCCGGGGTCATCTGTGGGTCCTCTCCGGGGTCATCTGTGGGTCCTCTCCGGGGTCATCTGTGGGTCCTCTCCGAGGTCATCTGTGGGTCCTCTCCGAGGTCATCTGTGGGTCCTCTCCGAGGTCATCTGTGGGTCCTCTCCGGGGTCATCTGTGGGTCCTCTCCGAGGTCATCTGTGGGTCCTCTCCAAAGATATTGAACAACCTTCCTGAGTTTTGTTACATTAACCCTTGGTGATCTTTGGTCTCTCACTGTTTCTATTGAACCCCTGGTAGTTTTCTGCCAATCACAACACCTACTCCTCTCTGCTGTGCCCGGACATAGGCCGCTCTGCTCTGGGGATGATTTATACAGGACACTACTATAGATTGCATCTAAGAGGAGAAGAGGTTACTGATACACTGGATCCACAAGGGTCTTTGTGAGCAGAAATGAAAGAGCAACAACACAGTAAGGTAGAGGTTACACTAAACACTGAACTAAGGCTGAAGTGAAAATGATGCCTTGATTTACCTTTCAGACACAGAGTCCACTGGAGAATGCAGACAGGCTCACAGCTTGCGTGTACACAGCCCAGGCTTTCTCAGGCTCTCTCTCCTGCACATCGCCCCCGCTTCAGTTTTGGGGCTCACCAGCTGCACAAATCAAAAAAGAGTTTGTTTCCCCCAATGAATTGTGATAGGGGCCTCTGTGACTCTTCCTGCCTTAGGGGTCGGGTCACACGTGTCGTATTTCGTTACCTACCCTTTAACGTCATAAAAAATATAAATCATTTAAATAAAGGACTCGGGGTTTTTCCGTTTTTGCATTTTCATTTTTTCCTCATCACCTTCTAAAAATCATAACTCTTTAAATTTTGCACCTAAAATTCCATATGAGGCTTATTTTTTGCGCCACCAATTCTACTTTGCAGGGACATCAGTCATTTTACCAAAATATCTACGGCGAAACGGTAAACAAATCATTGTGCGACAAACTTGAAGAAAAAACGCTATTTTGTAACTTTTGGGGGCTTCCGTTTCTACGTAGTACATATTTCGGTATAAATGCCCCCTTCTCTTTATTCTGTAGGTCCATACGGTTATAATGATCCCCGACTTATATAGGTTGGAAAAAATCATAACTACATGCAGGAAAGTTTATACGTTTAAAAATGTCCTTTTCTGACCCCTATAACTTTTAGATTTTTCCGTATAAGGGGCGGTATGAGGCTCATTTTTTGTGCCGTGATCTGAAGTTTTTAGCGGTAACATTTTTGTATTGATCGGACTTTTTGATCACTTTTAATTAATTTTTTCATGATAGAAAAAATGACCAAAAATACACTATTTTGGACTTTGGAATTTTTTTGCGCGCACGCCATTGACCGTGCAGTTTAATTAACGATATATTTTTATAGTTTGGACATTTCCGCACGCGGTGATACCATATATTTTTATTTACACAATTTTTTTTTTTAATGGGAAAAGGGGGGTGATTCAAACTTTTATTAGGGAAGGGGTTAAATGATCTTCAACTTTTTTTCACACTTTTTTTTTTTTGCATTGTTATAGCTCCCTCTAGTGGCTATTACACTGCACACACTGATCTTCTACACAGATCACTGCCATGCATTAACATGGCAATGATCAGTGTTATCCGCGGTCGATTGCTCCAAGCCTGAAATCCAGGCTTGAGCAATCAGTTGCCAATCACCGCGATGGTCCAGATTTCTCCTCGATGGTCCCGATCAGCCCGACTTAGCTGCCAGGAGTGAATTTTTGTTACTTTAGACGCGGCGATCAATTTTGAACACCACATCTAAAGGGTTAATAGCCCGCGGCACAACGTTCGGTGCCGCACGCTATTAGCCTAGGGTCCCGGCTTTCATTAGCCGCTGGGACCGACCTGCTATGACACGGGGTCACCCCGCGTTATATACCAGGACCAGACGCAGGGCGTACAGGTACACCCTGCATCCTTAAGAGGTTAAGGGCGCAGGGCGTACCTGTACGTCCTGAGTCCCATTAACAGGGTTTAAACCGTTCTCATGAGCAGAGAATGGGTTAAACAGGGCTGCCGATGGCCAGCATTAATCCTTTAGACGCTGCGATCAAAGTTGATCGCGGTGGCTGAAGTGAAAGTAAAACTATTGTGGCGGCTCAGCGGAGCTGATCAGGACTATCGTGACAGAATTGCGATGTTCCAATCAGCTTACTGGACACACAAGAGGGTCTTCACCTGCCTCCTGGTCATCCGATCGGCGATCACAGGCTGGAGCAGCAACCGAGAACACTGATCAATGCTGTGCTATGGCATAGCAATGATCAATATATGCAATCAGAAGATCACATGGTATAACCTCCCTTGGGGGCTAAAAAAAAAAAAGTGTAAAGTTTAAAAAAACACATGGGAATTAACCCCTCCACTAATAAAAGTGTAAATCACCCCCCTTTTCCAATTTTTTAAAATAAAATAATGTAATAAAAAAAACCATGCGTGGTACCGCCGCATGCAAAAATGTCCAAACTATTAAAATAGAAGGTTAGCTAAACCGCTCGGTCGATGGCGTACACGTAAAAAAAATACCCAAAATCCAAGATTGTGAATTTTTGGTCACTTCTTATACCATAAAAATATTAACAAAAAGCGATCAAAAAGTCCCATCAGCACAAAAATGTCCCGATAAAAACTACCGACATCGGCGCAAAAAAAAAAGCTATAAAAAAGTTATAGGGGTCAGGAGATGACAATTTTACACAAACGAATTTTGGTGCATGTAGTTAAAGGGGTACTCCACTGCTGCTCAGCAATTGGAACAAACTGTTCCGAATGCTGGAAGCGGCGCCGGAAGCTGGTGATGTCATAGCCCCGCCCCCTCATGACTTCACGTCCCACCCCCTCAATGCAAGTCTATGGGAGGGGGCGTGACAGTTGTCACGCCCCCTCCCATAGACTTGCATTGAGGGGGCGGGGCGTGACCTCATGAGGGGGCGGGGCTATGATGTCACGAGCTCCCGATATTGCCTCCAGCTTTCGGAACAGTTTGTTTCAAACAAAAGGAACAGATAAAGGGAAGACTGACACATCTCCTGTACTGTATCCACCTGTGTATATAGGGGAATTACCCAAATCTGCATCAATCTGATTGACCTGATTTTACCCCAACAGGAAATCCCAATAAAAACCGCGAGGGAAACGTCATGTTATCTGTGAGTGATAAAGGAGAAGATGGAGAGATCATGGAGCGCGCCTCAGGACAAGATGGAGAGATCATGGAGCGCTCCTCAGGAGAAGATGGAGAGATCATGGAGCGCTCCTCAGGACAAGATGGAGAGATCATGGAGCGCTCCTCAGGACAAGATGGAGAGATCATGGAGCGCTCCTCAGGAGAAGATGGAGAGATCATGGAGCGCGCCTCAGGACAAGATGGAGAGATCATGGAGCGCTCCTCAGGAGAAGATGGAGAGATCATGGAGCGCTCCTCAGGACAAGATGGAGAGATCATGGAGCGCTCCTCAGGACAAGATGGAGAGATCATGGAGCGCTCCTCAGGAGAAGATGGAGAGATCATGGAGCGCTCCTCAGGACAAGATGGAGAGATCATGGAGCGCTCCTCAGGAGAAGATGGAGGGATCATGGAGCGCTCCTCAGGAGAAGATGGAGAGATCATGGAGCGCTCCTCAGGACAAGATGGAGAGATCATGGAGCGCTCCTCAGGACAAGATGGAGGGATCATGGAGCGCTCCTCAGGAGAAGATGGAGAGATCATGGAGCGCTCCTCAGGAGAAGACCTCCTTACCCCTAATGTCCATCCAGATCTATCATATAATAATCCCCCTGATCATGGGGAACCTTCTCCTGACCAACCCCAAATTGTTATCACAAGGACAGAGCAGAAAAGGATCCAATGTGATGAATGTGGGAAATGGTTTACAAGAAGATCAGGTCTTGTTACACACAGAAGAATTCACACAGGAGAGAAACCGTTTTTATGTTCAGAATGTGGAAAATGTTTTACAAACAGGTCACATCTCATTACACATAGGAGAATTCACACGGGAGATAAGCCATATGTATGTTCAGAATGTGGGAAATGCTGTATAACGCAAGCACATCTCGTTATACACGAGAGAAGTCACACAGGAGAACAGCCATATTCATGTGCAGAATGTGGGAAAGGTTATACACAAAAATCCCATCTTGTTATACATGAGAGAAGTCACACAGGAGAGCTGCCGTATTCATGCTCAGAATGTGGGAAAGGTTATACACAAAAATCCCATCTTGTGAGACACGTGAGAATCCACACAGGAGAGACGCCATTTTCATGTTCAGAATGTGGGAAATGTTTTTCAGATAAATCAAACTATGGTACGCATGTGAGAAGCCACACAGGTGTGAAACCGTATTCATGTTCAGAATGTGGGAAATGCTTTATGAAAAAACAAAATCTTGTTATACATGAGAGAAGTCACACAGGAGATTAGCCATATTTGTGTTCAGGATGTGGTAAATGTTTTTTTGCAAAAATAAAAATAGATCTTGTTAGACTGGAGAGAAGCAAATCATTAAATATGATGATATAATTGGCTGTGTAATACAGGGTGATCCAAACAGGATGTTGGAAAAGTAAAGGCCGGTAGAAAAAGAATATGCTGATTGGTGCCCTGTCTCGGCTCAGTGGGAAAGGTCCTGGAAAAGGACGTGGCCCGGACAAAAGGGGCGTGACCACAAAATACTAAGGTTTCCACATAAAATGTGGTGCATTGGAGCTTGTAAGACCCTCACAGAAAACTCCACTCCACTTAGTAAATTATCACTAATGTCATCAGGGGAGAAACCAGTTGGTGAGAGTGAATACAGATTATCAATATTGTCCTAAGATAGGTACCAGGTAAGAAGTCATATACTGCACAAATAAAACCTTCATGTGCCGTATTTGGTAAGTTTCTGTGTAGCAGCAGAACATGTCCAAATAATTATCAGAATCTAAGAATGAGCAACCAGTTTCTCCCCTGAAGAAGTATTTACTAACAGAAACACGTTGGGAGCTACATACTCATTGATTTAAGACTGTATGATGCTGCGTCACATCATAATCATTATAAGAAATAAGACAACTATTGTATGTGACCGGAGGTCGTCTGTCAGTGATGATTTCACATTCTTGATTCTTGATTGTTATTTTTACATGTAAACCCATTAAAAGTTACATTTATACTGTATGGCATCATTTGGGATTTTGTTGATTACAGATAAAATGTGGTCTGATTGTTACATATATATACAAATACAATGCAACTAAACTAATGACACAGGAACTGTTGTACCCTCAATATGTTTTATTGAGCAAACACCCACAATGTAGGGAGAAAAAGGTGAGTGAACATTTGAATTTAAAGGGGTTATCCAGGAAAAACTTTTTTTTTTTTTTTTACATATCATCTGGCTCGAGAAAGTTAAAAAGATTTGTAAATTACTTCTATTGGAAAATCTTACTCCTTTCAGTACTTATGAGCTGCTGAAGTTGAGTTGTTCTTTTCTGTCTAAGTGCTCTCTGATGACACCTGTCTCGGGAACTGTCCAGAGTAGAAGCGAATCCCCATAGGAAACCTCTCCTACTCTGTGCAGTTCCCGAGACAGACAGAGATGTCAGCAGAGAGCACTGTTGTCAGACAGGAAAGAACAACTCAACTTCAGCAGCTAATAATTATTGGAAGGATTAAGATTTTTTTAATAGAAGTAATTTACAAATCTGTTTAACTTTCTGGAGCCAGTTGATATATAAAAATAATTTTTTTCCTGGATAACCCCTTTAACATTTTGTCGATCCCTTTTAGAAGGATTCACGGTCTCCCGATGTATCACAGTATAAAGGTTTATTGCCCCTGTGCTGTGTACTCTACGGGCATTTTATAGGGGTCTGAGGCCGTAGATATATGGGTGTGGCTGGAGTGGGCACAATGGGGGCCAAGGGGGCCCGAAAAAGTCTCGAAGGGAAATGTATGGGAAAGCGGTGCAAGAAAACTGCAGTAGTAAACCTTTGCTCTACCCCGTGTAATTTGTCTCCTGACCTCTGACCCTCCTGGATCGGGTGAGGTGTTACTTGTTTCTATGAACTATTGTTAAACCAAACCTTTAGATCCTTCCTCCCAGCTGTAAGAATATGCATAATGGATCGTCTTGTTCTTGATATAACTTTGTTTTTGTATCCTGGGATTTTACCGTCTTCCTTGTTGTTGTTTACCATCTTGTGTGCTCTATGACCTCCCATATTCCTGCTGGTGGGAAACCCGCTGATTTTATGTGAAAAACTTGGTAAGCAGTATGGATTTGATAAGTCGTGTGTGCATATATATATACATATATATATATATATATATATATATATATACATATAATACCAGGGAACACTACCTGAAAAGGTTGTGTAATGAGCTGCTTTGCATATTCCCCTACCCAGAATGCCTGCGGAGTACTAAATGGCCTAACCTGAATCTCCGTTACACCTGAAGAGGTGTCCTCTCCCTGAGGAAAGTACTGACCCCTTTTAAAGCCTCAGGCCTCTCACCACAGCCAAGCCAGATCACCCTGCTCTGTACTGACGGGGGGCAAAACCCCTCACACTGTGGCAAGGAAAGGGTGTATTTCCCTGGATCACCATGGAGAGGCCTCCACCTGTGGGCTAATTAATGAGGAAGCAGAAAAGGGAAGTACCTTTAAAAAAAGGAGAGACACAATAGTTGGGGCTCTCCCTAGGAGACAGCAAGCTGGTTATAGGGGAGAGACTGGGGTCCTGCTGAGGAACACACAGCCCGAGCTGTGAGTGGCCCCAAAGTGTCGTATGAACAGTGAGAAGAAGGTTGCAGGAGGCATAAGTTTAACTGGCTGAGAAAAGCCCACCAGTTGTTAGTCAGGGCATGCTGATTTGTTTAGTTAGTC
Source organism: Hyla sarda (assembly GCF_029499605.1). Lineage (NCBI taxonomy): Eukaryota > Metazoa > Chordata > Amphibia > Anura > Hylidae > Hyla > Hyla sarda. Next base: position 534,353 of record NW_026607576.1, read on the forward strand.
ACCGGACGGTCTAGGGTTTTCTCTGTTCCTGTTTTATGTTTATTTATCCTGAAACCTGTCTAATAAAGCTGGCGAGGAGCCAGACTGCATAAAGAACTGTTGTTTCCGGTTTATTGAAAGGAAACGTGTCCTGTGGCGGTGTCAAGGACAATCTCGGAGCTATCCCCGGGGAGGAAACCTTACAATATATACACATGTGCTGCACTGGGAGAGCCTTTACCTGAGCCTGATCAGTTCATTTAGATACTACGTGTGCTTTGATAAGCGTAATTCAGATGCGTAGGGGTGATGTCCGACCCTTAAAGGGGTACTCCGCCCCTAGACATCTTATCCCCTATCCAAAGGATCTCGGCTGCGGCACCCCAGACATCCGGTGCACAGAGCGAACTTCACACCGTGCCGGATTACTGGCGATGCGAAGGCTCGTGATGTCAGGGTCACGCCCCACTCGTGAAGTCATGGCAACGCCCCCTCAATGCAAGTCTATGGGAGGGGGCGTGACATCCGTCACGCCCCCTCCCATAGACTTGCATTGAAGGGGCTTGGCCATGACGTCACGAGTGGGGTGCAGCAGGGAGATCATGGGGGTCCTCAGCGACGGGACCCCCCGCGATCAGACATCTTGTCACCTATCCATTGGATATAGGATAAGAGCTCAAGGGGCAGAGTACCCCTTTAAAACTTCTTGCGAAATTGTGAGAGAGAGGGAGGGAAGGGGTGTAGCGAAATGTATGAGGAAGGGGTTTCTAAAGCTGGACCACGTGCCAAAGGGCGGAGAGTCATGTGCAAGTAACAACAGCGCGGATGGTTTTTAGACAATAAAAACATGATCAAGTGTAACGATGGGAAATACTATTATAAATGTTTTAATGATTATCTCAGGGACACCAAGACAACTGTGCCCGCCGGATTATCTTCCCCACCTCTCTATAAGGGGTCAGACAGGCCAAAGGGGTCGACACGTATAAAATGTGGAGCACAAAACCCAGTATGAAGAGAGATCTGTGCAGCGTGTGGAGCTCCACGAGGTGCAGATGGGTAACAACAACAGGGGAGGAGTCTGGGGGGTGGGGCTACCTGTCCATCCCCAGTATTCTGGAACTGTGGGGAATCAGGACTAAGGGTACGTTCACACGTTTAGAAGTGATCACAGGAGCTACTATGAGTAACCGGACACTCGGCACTAATGACGGGGAACGACAATCCTGATGCTCCCCGCCATTAACCCCTTAGCGACTGTGATTAAGATTAAATTATACATCCAGGCTAGCTTGGGGCTCAGCGGATCATCATGCTCAAAGTGGTGACGGAGGCTCCTCTTACTGCCAGTGGATTGACTCAGGAGCGATGCAGCGTGGGTGAGCGTCAATCTCGCTGTACAAGTGAACCGTGAATACGATCTAATGATTTATAAAGTGTAAAATAAACAATAAAAAAATGATATAAAAGCCCCTCCTCTAATTAATAAAAAATATTACCGTATATACTCGAGTATAAGCCGACCCGAATATAAGCAGAGGCCCCTAATTTCACCCCAAAAACCCAGGAAAAGTTATTGACTCGACTATAAGCCTAGGGTGGGAAATACATCATCCCCCCCATGTCATCATCCAGACCCCCGTCATCACCCCCCCCCCCCCTTCATCATCAACGCCTGTCAATCCCTTCATCAGTGGTCGGCTGTCCGGGCATGCTGGGTGTTGCAGTTTTGAAACCTCTGAAGGTCCGCAGGTTGAAGACCACTGTGGCCTTCGTCATCATCCGCCCCCCCCCCCCTTTTGTTTTGTTCTCACCACCCCTCGGCGGGAAGTTAGGGTGAGCTGGTCCAAGCCATCTATGCTGCAGGGACCGTCCGGTGGGGATGGTTAGTCGTTGCGGGCTGTCCATTTTCACCGGGGGGGGGGGGGCCTCTTCTCCGCGTTTTGGGCCCGGAGTAGTGACGTTGCCTTGATGATGACGCACAGGGACGTTGCGCATGAACGTCCCTGTGCGGCGGCGTCAAGGCAACGTCACTACTCCGGGGCCGGAGAAGAGCCCCCCCCCCCCCCCCCCCCGATGAAAATGGACAGCCCGCAACGACTAACCATCCCCACGGATGGTCTCTGCAGCATAGATGGTCCGGACCAGTTCACCCTAACGTCCCGTCGAGGGGAGGTGAGTACAAAACAAAAAGGGGGGGGGGCGGATGATGACGAAGGCCGCAGTTGTCTTCAACCTGCGGACCTTCAGAGGTTTCAAAACTACAACACCCAGCATGCCCGGACAGCCGATGGGAGTTGTAGTTTTGCAACATCTGGAGGTCCCACTGATGAAGGGATTGACAGGCGGAGAGTTCACTCAAGTATAAGCCGAGGGGGGGCGTTTTCAGCGCGAAAAATCGTGCTGAAAAACTCTGCTTATACTCGAGTATATACGGTAACTATTATATTCCCAATTTATAAAGAAAAATTAAATAAAAATAAGAAACATATTTCATATCGCCGCGTGCGTAATTATCCGAACTATTTGAAGGGGTACTCCGCCCCTAGAGATCTTATCCCCTATGCACAGGATAGGGGATAAGATGTCTGATCACGGGGATCCCACGTTGACTGCAGCACCGGAGGCTCGTGACGTCACGACCATGCCCCCTCAATGCCTGTCTATGGGAGGGGGCGTGGCAAAAGCCCCCTCCCATAGACTTGCATTGAGGATGAAGGCCATGATGTCAGCGCCACATCCCTAGTCATCAGGCAGGGAGCGAAGTTCGTTCTGTGCACTGGATGACTGCGGTGCTGCAGCAGAGATCGCGGGGGTTCCCAGCAGCGGGACCCCCCACGATCACACATCTTATCCCCTATCCTTTGGTTAGGGGATAAGATGTCTAGGGGTGGAGTACCCCTTTAACCCCTTAGGGACTAGGCCTATTTTCACCTTAAGGACTCAGCAAATTTTCGTTTTTTCCTCCTTCCAGTCTAAAAATCATAGCGCTTTCAATTCTGCACCTACAGACCCATATAGGGGCTTATTTTTTGCGTCACCAATTGTACTTCGTAACGACTTCACTTATTTTATAATATAACCTGCGGTACGTGGAACATGCGGTTTAGCCATCCTTATATTTTAATAGTTCGGACATTTACGCAAGCGGCGGTAGCACACATGATTATTTTTATTATTTATTACATTATTTTATTTTTAAAAATTTGAAAAGGGGGGTGATTGAAACTTTTAATAGGGAAGGGGTTAATTCATGTTAATAAAAAAAGTAACACTTTTTTTTTTAGCCCCCATAAGGAGCTATACCATGTGATCTTCTGATTGCATACATTGATCAGTGTAACCGGTGCATGAATGGAGCAGTAGATCGCCGATCGGATGATGGAGAGGCAGGTGAGGACCCTCCCGTCGTCCGGTCGCTGATCGGGACATCACTAAATAGTCCCAATCAACTCCGATGAGCTGCCGGGATTCTTTTACTTACACTTTAGACACTGCGATCAACTTTGATTGCGGCATCTAAAGGGTTAATGCCGGGCATCGGCCCGATCGTCCGTGCCCAGCATTAGCCGTAGGTCCTGGCTGCCCGTAGCAACCGGGACCCGCTGGGTTTAACGCATTCTTCACCGGTGAGAACTGTTTAAACCCGTCATACTGGACCAGGGCGTACAAGTACGCCCAGAGCCCTCAAGGATCGGGGATGCAGGGCGTATGCCCTACATCCCCAAGAGGTTAAATATAGCGTTTATGATATTTTTAGCACAGTGTTGAACGGCTGGAAAACTGAGCCCTTTGTGGTCCTCTCTGGGGTCCGGCATGGCTCCCTCTTTAACCTCTTCTTTGTTTATGTTATAGAACTCTTCGAAGAGTCTATCCTGCATAATACAGAGATCACCAGACCGGGACCAGACCGTTAAGTGGCCAAGTGTTCACTGTAAGTGCCCATGTAAGTCTTCTTCGCTGATCGGCGTTTGGTGACTGCCCTCGTCCAGACCTGCAAAGAAATCAGCCAAGCTTCAGGAGCAAAAGTCAACTGTGGAAAGATGGAGGTCATGCTCTTCTGACCCTAAAGACCTGTTCCCCTTCTCCATCCAACTGGACATTATCAAGATCTTAGGAGTCTGGCTCGGGAAGGAAGGAGCAGCCATGAAGTCTTGGCAGGATTGTGTGGCCAATGTCAACTCAAAGATTGGACTGTGGATCCTCAGACAACTCACCATGGAGGGGAAGACCCTGGTGCTGTGTAATGGGATTCTGTCTGAGCTCCAATACTTGGCACAAGCCTGGCCCCTCATGTCACCGTACGATGGGCCATTACCAGGTCTTTCACTTTGTTTCGCGCTCGAAAATGGACAAAGTAAAACGGACAATACAAGAAGCCACGCAAGGGTGGGAAAGAAGTCCCAGATATCCCCGCTCTTCTGCCGTCTTTGTGTGTAAGAGGCTCAGGGTAGAGGGGGGGGGGGGGTATGGGTCCTGCCCCATTGGAGGAGGCTAAAATGGTAAAAGTGGGACAACTCTTGCACTTAAAACTGGGAACCCCCCCATGGTACTACCAGGAAGTTCTGACGTTCGTGAGGGAGTACCAGCTGGAGGGTCTTAAAGGGGTAGTCCAGTGGTGAAAAACTTGAGATCGCCGGGGGTCCGACCGCTGGGGCCCCCTGCAATCTCTCTGTACGGGGGCCAGGCTCTCTGGCCAGATAGCGGGTGTCGACCTCCGCACGAAGCGGCGGCCGACACGCCCCCTCAATACATCTCTATGGCAGAGCCGGAGATTGCCGAAGGCAGCGCTTCGGCTCTGCCATAGAGTTGTATTGAGGGGGCGTGTCGGCCGCCGCTTCGTGTGGAGGTCGACACGCCCCCTTCCCGCGGGCTGTCGGGGCTCCGTACAGGAGATCGCAGGGGGCCCCAGCGGTTGGACCCCCCCGCAATCTCAAACTTATCCCCTATCCTTAGGATAGGGGATAAGTTGTTCACCACTGGAATACCCCTTTAAGCCTGACTTGTGGGAACCAAAGACTGTCCACTGTCCGCAGTCTATTCTGGGGCTCTCCGGGGCCACAGCTGAGACAGTTTGGAAATCTGTGGCTTCCAGAGTCTTACCAATGGGCAAAAGGACTTGACATGGATGGCCGTTTAGGAGTCCCTGCCCCTCAGAACCTTCCTGTACGCCGGCAGACTTTACAATACCTGGCGCTCTTTTGGCAGGAAATGTTTGCCGGAGCCCTGGAATATGAACTCAGAGACTGTTCCCAGGAGTAGCCCAGAGCATTGTTCGGTGCTTTACAGACTAATTCCTGGCGATCACATGGTTGGGACTATCCAGGGGCCTGCAGGCGGCTCAGAGACTATTCCATTAGGGACAATCCGAATGTCGATGAAGAGGAGGATTAAGACCCTTTTCCTTATCCTTCTCCCTTGTGTCTTTGAATAAAGCTTTGGGATTGTGATCTCCCTATCCCCTTCTTCCCTATGGCGGTCCCTATGGCGGTCACTATGGCGGTCCCTATGGCGGTCCCCTATGCTCTGGTGTTTGACATTGGCTTATTTTAGAAAACGTTTTTTCAAATGTATAAAGAAGTGTTAGTGTAGAATGTGTTATAAATTCAACCATCACCAGACCTCTCCATTACTGTATAATGTCCCAGCAGTGTCACCTCTCTAATCATCACCAGACCCCTCCATTACTGTATAATGTCCCAGCAGTGTCACCTCTCCAGTCATCACCAGACCCCTCCATTACTGTATAATGTCCCAGCAGTGTCACCTCTCTAATCATCACCAGACCTCTCCATTACTGTATAATGTCCCAGCAGTGTCACCTCTCCAGTCATCACCAGACCCCTCCATTACTGTATAATGTCCCAGCAGTGTCACCTCTCTAATAATCACCAGACCCCTCCATTACTGTATAATGTCCCAGCAGTGTCACCTCTCCAGTCATCACCAGACCCCTCCATTACTGTATAATGTCCCAGCAGTGTCACCTCTCTAATCATCACCAGACCCCTCCATTACTGTATGTCCCAGCAGTGTCACCTCTCTAATCATCACCAGACCCCTCCATTACTGTATAATGTCCCAGCAGTGTCACCTCTCTAATCAAAACCAGACCCCTCCATTACTGTATAATGTCCCAGCAGTGTCACCTCTCCAGTCATCACCAGACCCCTCCATTACTGTATAATGTCCCAGCAGTGTGACCTCTCTAATCATCACCAGACCCCTCCATTACCGTATAATGTCCCAACAGTGTCACCTCTCCAGTCATCACCAGACCTCTCCATTACTGTATAATGTCCCAGCAGTGTCACCTCTCTAATCATCACCAGACCCCTCCATTACTGTATAATGTCCCAGCAGTGTCACCTCTCCAGTCATCACCAGACCACTCCATTACTGTATAATGTCCCAGCAGTGTCACCTCTCTAATCATCACCAGACCCCTCCATTACTGTATAATGTCCCAGCAGTGTCACCTCTCCAGTCATCACCAGACCCCTCCATTACTGTATAATGTCCCAGCAGTGTCACCTCTCTAATCATCACCAGACCCCTCCATTACTGTATAATGTCCCAGCAGTGTCACCTCTCTAATCAAAACCAGACCCCTCCATTACTGTATAATGTCCCAGCAGTGTCACCTCTCCAGTCATCACCAGACCCCTCCATTACTGTATAATGTCCCAGCAGTGTCACCTCTCCAGTCATCACCAGACCCCTCCATTACCGTATAATGTCCCAGCAGTGTCACCTCTCCAGTCATCACCAGACCCCTCCATTACCGTATAATGTCCCAGCAGTGTCACCTCTCCAGTCATCACCAGACTCCTCCATTACTATATAATGTCCCAGCAGTGTCGCCTCTCTAATCATCACCAGACCCCTCCATTACTGTATAATGTCCCAGCAGTGTCACCTCTCCAGTCATCACCAGACCCCTCCATTACTATATAATGTCCCAGCAGTGTCACCTCTCTAATCATGACCAGACCCCTCCATTACTGTATAATGTCCCAGCAGTGTCACCTCTCCAGTCATCAACAGACCCCTCCATTACTATAAAATGTCCCAGCAGGGTCACCTCTCCAGTCATCACCAGACCCCTCCATTACTGTATAATGTCCCAGCAGTGTCACCTCTCCAGTCATCACCAGACCCCTCCATTACTGTATAATGTCCAGCAGTGTCACCTCTCTAGTCATCACTAGACCCCTCCATTACTGTATAATGTCCCAGCAGTGTCACCTCTCTAATCATCACCAGACCCCTCCATTACTGTATAATGTCCCAGCAGTGTCACCTCTCCAGTCATCACCAGAGCCCTCCATTACTGTATAATGTCCCAGCAGTGTCACCTCTCCAGTCATCAACAGACCCCTCCATTACTATAAAATGTCCCAGCAGGGTCACCTCTCCAGTCATCACCAGACCCCTCCATTACTGTATAATGTCCCAGCAGTGTCACCTCTCCAGTCATCACCAGACCCCTCCATTACTGTATAATGTCCAGCAGTGTCACCTCTCTAGTCATCACTAGACCCCTCCATTACTGTATAATGTCCCAGCAGTGTCACCTCTCTAATCATCACCAGACCCCTCCATTACTGTATAATGTCCCAGCAGTGTCACCTCTCCAGTCATCACCAGAGCCCTCCATTACTGTATAATGTCCCAGCAGTGTCACCTCTCCAGTCATCACCAGACCCCTCCCTTACTGTATAATGTCCCAGCAGTGTCACCTCTCTAATCATCACCAGAACCCTCCATTACTGTATAATGTCCCAGCAGTGTCCCCTCTCCAGTCATCACCAGACCCCTCCATTACTGTATAATGTCCCAGCAGTGTCACCTCTCCAGTCATCACCAGACCCCTCCATTACTGTATAATGTCCCAGCAGTGTCACCTCTCCAGTCATCACCAGACCCCTCCATTACTGTATAATGTCCAGCAGGGTCACCTCTCCAGTCATCACCAGACCCCTCCATTACTGTATAATGTCCCAGCAGTGTCACCTCTCTAATCATCACCAGACCCCTCCATTACTGTATGTCCCAGCAGTGTCACCTCTCTAATCATCACCAGACCCCTCCATTACTGTATAATGTCCCAGCAGTGTCACCTCTCTAATCATCACCAGACCCCTCCATTACTGTATAATGTCCCAGCTGTGTCACCTCTCTAATCATCACCAGACCCCTCCATTACTGTATAATGTCCCAGCAGTGTCACCTCTCCAGTCATCACCAGACCCCTCCATTACTGTATAATGTCCAGCAGTGTCACCTCTCTAATCATCACCAGACCCCTCCATTACTGTATAATGTCCCAGCTGTGTCACCTCTCTAATCATCACCAGACCCCTCCATTACTGTATAATGTCCCAGCAGTGTCACCTCTCTAATCATCACCAGACCCCTCCATTACTGTATAATGTCCCAGCAGTGTCACCTCTCCAGTCATCACCAGAGCCCTCCATTACTGTATAATGTCCCAGCAGTGTCACCTCTCCAGTCATCAACAGACCCCTCCATTACTATAAAATGTCCCAGCAGGGTCACCTCTCCAGTCATCACCAGACCCCTCCATTACTGTATAATGTCCCAGCAGTGTCACCTCTCCAGTCATCACCAGACCCCTCCATTACTGTATAATGTCCAGCAGTGTCACCTCTCTAGTCATCACTAGACCCCTCCATTACTGTATAATGTCCCAGCAGTGTCACCTCTCTAATCATCACCAGACCCCTCCATTACTGTATAATGTCCCAGCAGTGTCACCTCTCCAGTCATCACCAGAGCCCTCCATTACTGTATAATGTCCCAGCAGTGTCACCTCTCCAGTCATCACCAGACCCCTCCCTTACTGTATAATGTCCCAGCAGTGTCACCTCTCTAATCATCACCAGAACCCTCCATTACTGTATAATGTCCCAGCAGTGTCCCCTCTCCAGTCATCACCAGACCCCTCCATTACTGTATAATGTCCCAGCAGTGTCACCTCTCCAGTCATCACCAGACCCCTCCATTACTGTATAATGTCCCAGCAGTGTCACCTCTCCAGTCATCACCAGACCCCTCCATTACTGTATAATGTCCAGCAGGGTCACCTCTCCAGTCATCACCAGACCCCTCCATTACTGTATAATGTCCCAGCAGTGTCACCTCTCTAATCATCACCAGACCCCTCCATTACTGTATGTCCCAGCAGTGTCACCTCTCTAATCATCACCAGACCCCTCCATTACTGTATAATGTCCCAGCAGTGTCACCTCTCTAATCATCACCAGACCCCTCCATTACTGTATAATGTCCCAGCTGTGTCACCTCTCTAGTCATCACCAGACCCCTCCATTACTGTATAATGTCCCAGCAGTGTCACCTCTCTAATCATCACCAGACCCCTCCATTACTGTATAATGTCCCAGCTGTGTCACCTCTCTAGTCATCACCAGACCCCTCCATTACTGTATAATGTCCCAGCAGTGTCACCTCTCTAATCATCACCAGACCCCTCCATTACTGTATAATGTCCCAGCAGTGTCACCTCTCCAGTCATCACCAGACCCCTCCATTACTGTATAATGTCCCAGCAGTGTCACCTCTTCTGTAGTGTAAGAGGAGAACAAGTGCTCACACGTTGTAACCAAATATCCTTACAGAAACCTACCACGTCTCCTTTTCACAAATAAGCACCGCCCACTTATGTCACATGACCATCCTCACAGGTCCTTCATCCATTGTCTCTTCTAACCAGCTAAGCTCCGCCCCCTCATGCACTGATCATATGATTGTGACATCATCACAGGTCCTATACCTCCCGATCTAGAAGGTACAGAGCAGGTCCTGGTCGGACAATACAAAGATTGCATGAGGAGGAGGTTTGTTACAGTGTGTCACCCCAGTAGTAAGGAGATTACATGAGGAGGAGGTTTGTTACAGTGTGTCACCCCAGTAGTGAGGAGATTACATGGGGAGGAGGATTGTTACAGTGTGTCACCCCAGTAGTAAGGAGATTACATGAGGAGGAGGCTTGTTACAGTGTGTCACCCCAGTAGTAAGGAGATTACATGAGGAGGAGGTTTGTTACAGTGTGTCACCCCTGTAGTAAGGAGATTACACGAGGAGGAGGTTTGTTACAGTGTGTCACCCCAGTAGTGAGGAGATTACATGAGGAGGAGGTTTGTTACAGTGTGTCACCCCAGTAGTAAGGAGATTACATGAGGAGGAGGAGGTTTGTTACAGTGTATCACCCCAGTAGTAAGGAGATTACATGAGGAGGAGGTTTGTTACAGTGTGTCACCCCAGTAGTAAGGAGATTACATGAGGAGGAGGTTTGTTACATTGTGTCACCCCAGTAGTAAGGAGATTACATGAGGAGGAGGTTTGTTACAGTGTGTCACCCCAGTAGTGAGGAGATTACATGAGGAGGAGGTTTCTTACATTGTGTCACCCCAGTAGTAAGGAGATTACATGAGGAGGAGGTTTGTTACAGTGTGTCACCCCAGTAGTAAGGAGATTACATGAGGAGGAGGTTTGTTTCAGTGTATCACCCCAGTAGTAAGAAGATTACATGAGGAGGAGGTTTGTTACAGTGTGTCACCCCAGTAGTAAGGAGATTACATGAGGAGGTTTGTTACAGTGTGTCACCCCAGTAGTAAGGAGATTACACGAGGAGGAGGTTTGTTACAGTGTGTCATCCCAGTAGTGAGGAGATTACATGGGGAGGAGGTTTGTTACAGTGTGTCACCCCAGTACTAAGGAGATTACATGAGGAGGAGGTTTGTTACAGTGTGTCACCCCAGTAGTAAGGAGATTACATGAGGAGGAGGTTTGTTACAGTGTGTCACCCCAGTAGTAAGGAGATTACATGAGGAGGAGGTTTGTTACAGTGTGTCACCCCAGTAGTAAGGAGATTACATGGGGAGGAGGTTTGTTACAGTGTGTCACCCCAGTAGTAAGGAGATTACATGAGGAGGAGGTTTGTTACAGTGTGTCACCCCAGTAGTAAGGAGATTACATGAGGAGGAGGTTTGTTACAGTGTGTCACCCCAGTAGTAAGGAGATTACATGAGGAGGAGGTTTGTTACAGTGTGTCACCCCAGTAGTAAGGAGATTACATGAGGAGGTTTGTTACAGTGTGTCACCCCAGTAGTAAGGAGATTACACGAGGAGGAGGTTTGTTACAGTGTGTCATCCCAGTAGTGAGGAGATTACATGGGGAGGAGGTTTGTTACAGTGTGTCACCCCAGTACTAAGGAGATTACATGAGGAGGAGGTTTGTTACAGTGTGTCACCCCAGTAGTAAGGAGATTACATGAGGAGGAGGTTTGTTACAGTGTGTCACCCCTGTAGTAAGGAGATTACATGAGGAGGAGGTTTGTTACAGTGTGTCACCCCAGTAGTAAGGAGATTACATGGGGAGGAGGTTTGTTACAGTGTGTCACCCCAGTAGTAAGGAGATTACATGAGGAGGAGGTTTGTTACAGTGTGTCACCCCAGTAGTAAGGAGATTACATGAGGAGGAGGTTTGTTACAGTGTGTCACCCCAGTAGTAAGGAGATTACATGAGGAGGAGGTTTGTTACAGTGTGTCACCCCAGTAGTAAGGAGATTACATGAGGAGGTTTGTTACAGTGTGTCACCCCAGTAGTAAGGAGATTACACGAGGAGGAGGTTTGTTACAGTGTGTCATCCCAGTAGTGAGGAGATTACATGGGGAGGAGGTTTGTTACAGTGTGTCACCCCAGTACTAAGGAGATTACATGAGGAGGAGGTTTGTTACAGTGTGTCACCCCAGTAGTAAGGAGATTACATGAGGAGGAGGTTTGTTACAGTGTGTCACCCCTGTAGTAAGGAGATTACATGAGGAGGAGGTTTGTTACAGTGTGTCACCCCAGTAGTAAGGAGATTACATGGGGAGGAGGTTTGTTACAGTGTGTCACCCCAGTAGTAAGGAGATTACATGAGGAGAAGGTTTGTTACAGTGTGTCACCCCAGTAGTAAGGAGATTACATGGGGAGGAGGTCTGTTACAGTGTGTCACCCCAGTAATAAGGAGATTACATGAGGAGGAGGTTTGTTACAGTGTGTCACCCTAGTAGTAAGGAGATTACATGAGGAGGAGGTTTGTTACAGTGTGTCACCCCAGTAGTAAGGAGATTACATGAGGAGGAGGTTTGTTACAGTGTGTCACCCCAGTAGTAAGGAAATTACATGAGGAGGAGGTTTGTTACAGTGTGTCACCCCAGTAGTAAGGAGATTACATGAGGAGGAGGTTTGTTACAGTGTGTCACCCCAGTAGTAAGGAGATTATGTGAGGAGAGGGATTGTTACAGTGTGTCACCCCAGTAGTAAGGAGATTACATGAGGAGGAGGATTGTTACAGTGTGTCATCCCAGTAGTAAGGAGATTATATGAGGAGGAGGTTTGTTACAGTGTGTCACCCCAGTAGTAAGGAGATTATATGAGGAGGAGGTTTGTTACAGTGTGTCACCCCAGTAGTAAGGAGATTACATGAGGAGGAGGTTTGTTACAGTGTGTCACCCCAGTAGTAAGGAGATTACATGAGGAGGAGGTTTGTTACAGTGTGTCACCCCAGTAGTAATGAGATCACATGAGGAGGAGGTTTGTTACAGTGTGTCACCCCAGTAGTAAGGAGATTACATGAGGAGGAGGTTTGTTACAGTGTGTCATCCCATTAGTAAGGAGATTACATGAGGAGGTTTGTTACAGTGTGTCACCCCAGTAGTAAGGAGATTACATGAGGAGAAGGTTTGTTACAGTGTGTCACCCCAGTAGTGAGATTACATGAGGAGGAGGTTTGTTACAGTGTGTCACCCCAGTAGTAAGGAGATTACATGAGGAGGAGGTTTGTTACAGTGTGTCACCCCAGTAGTAAGGAGATTACATGAGGAGAAGGTTTGTTACAGTGTGTCACCCCAATAGTAAGGAGATCACATGAGGAGGGGGTTTGTTACAGTGTGTCACCCTAGTAGTAAGGAGATTACATGGGGAGGAGGTCTGTTACAGTGTGTCATCCCAGTAGTAAGGAGATTACATGGGGAGGAGGTCTGTTACAGTGTGTCACCCCAGTAGTAAGGAGATTACATGAGGAGGAGGTTTGTTACAGTGTGTCACCCCAGTAGTAAGGAGATTACATGGGGAGGAGGTCTGTTACAGTGTGTCACCCCAGTAGTAAGAAGATTACATGAGGAGGAGGTTTGTTACAGTGTGTCACCCTAGTAGTAAAGAGATTACATGAGGAGGAGGTTTGTTACAGTGTGTCACCCCAGTAGTAAGGAGATTACATGAGGAGGAGGTTTGTTACAGTGTGTCACCCCAGTAGTAAGGAGATTACATGAGGAGGAGGTTTGTTACAGTGTGTCACCCTAGTAGTAAGGAGATTACATGAGGAGGAGGTTTGTTACAGTGTGTCACCCCAGTAGTAAGGAGATTACATGAGGAGGAGGTTTGTTACAGTGTGTCACCCCAGTAGTAAGGAGATTACATGAGGAGGAGGTTTGTTACAGTGTGTCACCCCAGTAGTAAGGAGATTACATGAGGAGGAGGTTTGTTACAGTGTGTCACCCCAGTAGTAAGGAGATTACATGAGGAGGAGGTTTGTTACAGTGTGTCACCCCAGTAGTAATGAGATCACATGAGGAGGAGGTTTGTTACAGTGTGTCACCCCAGTAGTAAGGAGATTACATGAGGAGGAGGTTTGTTACAGTGTGTCACCCCAGTAGTGAGATTACATGAGGAGGAGGTTTGTTACAGTGTGTCACCCCAGTAGTAAGGTGATTACATGAGGAGGAGGTTTGTTACAGTGTGTCACCCCAGTAGTAAGGAGATTACATGAGGAGGAGGTTTGTTACAGTGTGTCACCCCAGTAGTAAGGAGATTACATGATGAGGAGGATTGTTACAGTGTGTCACCCCAGTAGTAATGAGATTACATGAGGAGGAGGTTTGTTACAGTGTGTCACCCAGTAGTAAGGAGATTACATGAGGAGGAGGTTTGTTGCAGTGTCAACCCAGTATTGAGGAGATTACATGAGGAGGAGGTTTGTTACAGTGTGTCACCCCAGTAGTAAGGAGATTACATGAGGAGGAGGTTTGTTACAGTGTCACCCCAGTAGTAAGGAGATTACATGAGGAGGAGGTTTGTTACAGTGTGTCACCCCAGTAGTCAGGAGATTACATGAGGAGAAGGTTTGTTACAGTGTGTCACCCCAGTAGTAAGGAGATTACATGAGGAGGAGGTTTGTTACAGTGTGTCACCCCAGTAGTAAGGAGATTATATGAGGAGGAGGTTTGTTACAGTGTGTCACCCCAGTAGTCAGGAGATTACATGAGGAGGAGGTTTGTTACAGTGTGTCACCCCAGTAGTGAGGAGATTACATGAGGAGGAGGTTTGTTACATTGTGTCACCCCAGTAGTAAGGAGATTACATGAGGAGGGGGTTTGTTACAGTGTGTCACCCCAGTAGTAAGGAGATTACATGACGAGGAGGTTTGTTACAGTGTGTCACCCCAGTAGTAAGGTGATTACATGACGAGGAGGTTTGTTACAGTGTGTCACCCCAGTAGTGAGGAGATAATATGAGGAGGAGGTTTGTTACAGTGTGTCACCCTAGTAGTAAGGAGATTACATGAGGAGGAGGTTTGTTACAGTGTGTCACCCCAGTAGTAAGGAGATTACATGAGGAGGAGGTTTGTTACAGTGTGTCACCCCAGTCGTAAGGAGATTACATGAGGAGGAGGTGTTACAGTGTGTCACCCCAGTAGTGAGGAGATTACATGAGGAGGAGGTTTGTTACAGTGTGTCACCCCAGTAGTAAGGAGATTACAGGAGGAGGGTGTTTGCTACATTGTGTCACTGGTTCTGTGATTCAAGCTCCTTTTATTCAGGACTATCCCCTCTAGCTGATCCAGTTGTCTCCTCTTCTCCTGAATGACCCCCAAGGATGGACAAGGACAGGAATGAGACGACTAAGAGAATATTACACTTCACCCTGGAGATCCTCCACCTGCTGACCGGAGAGGTGAGGTGACCCATCTACATTTCCACCATTGTTGCCCCCCCATCTACATTTCCACCATTGTTGTCCCCATCTACATTTCCACCATTGTTGTCTTCTCATCTACATTTCCACCATTGTTGTCCCCATCTACATTTCCACCATTGTTGTCCCCCATCTACATTTCCACCATTGTTGTCCCCCCATCTACATTTCCACCATTGTTGTCCCCATCTACATTTCCACCATTGTTGTCCCCATCTACATTTCCACCATTGTTGTCCCCCATCTACATTTCCACCATTGTTGTCCCTATCTACATTTCCACCATTGTTGTCCCCATCTACATTTCCACCATTGTTGTCCTCATCTACATTTCCACCATTGTTGTCCCCATCTACATTTCCACCATTGTTGTCCCCATCTACATTTCCACCATTGTTGTCCCCCCATCTACATTTCCACCATTGTTGTCCCCCCCATCTACATTTCCACCATTGTTGTCCCCACATCTACATTTCCACCATTGTTGTACCCATCTACATTTCCACCATTGTTGGCCCCCATCTACATTTCCACCATTGTTGTCCCCCATCTACATTTCCACCATTGTTGTCCCCATCTACATTTCCACCATTGTTGTTCCCATCTACATTTCCACCATTGTTGTCCCCATCTACATTTCCACCATTGTTGTCCCCCCATCTACATTTCCACCATTGTTGTCCCCATCTACATTTCCACCATTGTTGTCCCCCATCTACATTTCCACCATTGTTGTCCCCATCTACATTTCCACCATTGTTGTCCCCCATCTACATTTCCACCATTGTTGTCCCCATCTACATTTCCACCATTGTTGTCCCCATCTACATTTCCACCATTGTTGTTCCCATCTACATTTCCACCATTGTTGTCCCCATCTACATTTCCACCATTGTTGTCCCCATCTACATTTCCACCATTGTTGTCCCCATCTACATTTCCACCATTGTTGTTCCCATCTACATTTCCACCATTGTTGTCCCCCCCATCTACATTTCCACCATTGTTGTCCCCCCATCTACATTTCCACCATTGTTGTCCTCATCTACATTTCCACCATTGTTGTCCCCATCTACATTTCCACCATTGTTGTTCCCATCTACATTTCCACCATTGTTGTTCCCATCTACATTTCCACCATTGTTGTCCCCCATCTACATTTCCACCATTGTTGTCCCCATCTACATTTCCACCATTGTTGTTCCCATCTACATTTCCACCATTGTTGTCCCCCATCTACATTTCCACCATTGTTGTCCCCATCTACATTTCCACCATTGTTGTCCCCATCTACATTTCCACCATTGTTGTTCCCATCTATATTTCCACCATTGTTGTCCCCCATCTACATTTCCACCATTGTTGTCCCCATCTACATTTCCACCATTGTTGTCCCCATCTACATTTCCACCATTGTTGTCCCCATCTACATTTCCATCATTGTTGTCCCCATCTACATTTTCACCATTGTTGTCCCCATCTACATTTCCACCATTGTTGCCCCCCCCCATCTACATTTCCTCCATTGTTGTCCCCATCTACATTTCCACCATTGTTGGCCCCCATCTTTGGCCCCCGCTCTATGTTCTGGATGTCTCTTTGTAGGGGAGGTCTCCAGAACTGACCCCAGTATTCCAGATGTGCTCACTAGAGCTCTATACAGGGGGCACAATCTCCTCTTTGTAGTGGGGGAGGAATACTGGGGTCAGTCCCCTCATTGTCTCTCTCCATACACAGGATTACACCATAGTGAAGAAGACATGGGGGGAGTGTGTGGCCCCCAGCAGCCATCTCCATGAGTCAGGAGGACGGAGCAGGGCCCGGGGCAACATCATGGAGCCTCCACCTCACTCACTGATACATGAGAAGAAAATCCTGGAACTCATCCACAGGATCACTGAGCTGCTGACTAGAGAGGTGACCCTGCTGGGACATTATACAGTAATGGAGGGGTCTGGTGATGATTAGAGAGGTGACACTGCTGGGACATTATATAGTAATGGAGGGGTCTGGTGATGACTTTAGAGGTGACACTGCTGGGACATTATACAGTAATGGAGGGGTCTGGTGATGATTAGAGAGGTGACACTGCTGGGACATTATACAGTAATGGAGGGGTCTGGTGATAAGAGGTGACACTGCTGGGACATTATACAGTAATGGAGGGGTCTGGTGATAAGAGGTGACACTGCTGGGACATTATACAGTAATGGAGGGGTCTGGTGATGAGAGGTGACACTGCTGGGACATTATACAGTAATGGAGGGGTCTGGTGATGATTAGAGAGGTGACACTGCTGGGACATTATATAGTAATGGAGGGGTCTGGTGATGATTAGAGAGGTGACACTGCTGGGACATTATATAGTAATGGAGGGGTCTGGTGATGATTAGAGAGGTGACACTGCTGGGACATTATACAGTAATGGAGGGGTCTGGTGATGATTAGAGAGGTGACACTGCTGGGACATTATACAGTAATGGAGGGGTCTGGTGATGACTGAATAGGTGACAGTGCTGGGACATTATACAGTAATGGAGGGGTCTGGTGATGACTGGAGAGGTGACACTGCTGGGACATTATACAGTAATGGAGGGGTCTGGTGATTAGAGAGGTGACACTGCTGGGACATTATACAGTAATGGAGGGGTCTGGTGATGACTGGAGAGGTGACACTGCTGGGACATTATACAGTAATGGACGGGTCTGATGACTGGAGAGGTGACACTGCTGGGACATTATACAGTAATGGAGGGGTCTGGTGATGACTGGAGAGGTGACACTGCTGGGACATTATACAGTAATGGAGGGGTCTGGTGATGATTAGAGAGGTGACACTGCTGGGACATTATACAGTAATGGAGGAGTCTGGTGATGACTGGAGAGGTGACACTGCTGGGACATTATACAGTAATGGAGGGGTCTGGTGATGATTAGAGAGGTGACACTGCTGGGACATTATACAGTAATGGAGGGGTCTGGTGATGATTAGAGAGGTGACACTGCTGGGACATTATACAGTAATGGAGGGGTCTGGTGATGACTGGAGAGGTGACACTGCTGGAACATTATACAGTAATGGAGGGGTCTGGTGATGAGAGGTGACACTGCTGGGACATTATACAGTAATGGAGGGGTCTGGTGATGATTGGAGAGGTGACCCTGCTGGGACATTATACAGTAATGGAGGGGTCTGGTGATGACTGGAGAGGTGACACTGCTGGGACATTATACAGTAATGGAGGGGTCTGGTGATGTCTGGAGAGGTGACACTGCTGGGACATTATACAGTAATGGAGGGGTCTGGTGATGTCTGGAGAGGTGACACTGCTGGGACATTATACAGTAATGGAGGGGTCTGGTGATGATTAGAGAGGTGACACTGCTGGGACATTATACAGTAATGGAGGGTTCTGGTGATGACCGGAGAGGTGACACTGCTGGGACATTATACAGTAATGGAGGGGTCTGGTGATGATTAGAGAGGTGAC
The DNA here is from genome assembly GCF_029499605.1 of Hyla sarda. NCBI lineage: Eukaryota > Metazoa > Chordata > Amphibia > Anura > Hylidae > Hyla > Hyla sarda. The sequence continues at coordinate 552,887 of NW_026607576.1, forward strand.
ACTGCTGGGACATTATACAGTAATGGAGGGGTCTGGTGATGACAGGAGAGGTGACCCTGCTGGGACATTATACAGTAATGGAGGGGTCTGGTGATGACTGGAGAGGTGACACTGCTGGGACATTATACAGTAATGGAGGGGTCTGGTGATGATTAAAGAGGTGACACTGCTGGGACATTATACAGTAATGGAGGGGTCTGGTGATAGGTGACACTGCTGGGACATTATACAGTAATGGAGGGGTCTGGTGATAGGTGACACTGCTGGGACATTATACAGTAATGGAGGGGTCTGGTGATGACGGTATCATTGTGTGTCAGGTTCCTATAAGGTGTCAGGATGTGGCGGTCTATTTCTCCATGGAGGAGTGGGAGTATGTAGAAGGACACAAGGATCTGTACCAGGACATAGTCATGATGGAGGATCACCGGCCCCTCACATCACAAGGTAAGAAGAGATATATATATATATATATATATATATATATATATATATAGATATCACTCTCACTACCTAGTAAGATAGAAATCTATCCAGCACTGATGTATTCATTCTCTGTGTGTTCCCCACAGATGGAGTCATTGATAGAAATCCACCCGAGAGGTGTCCCCGCCCTCTGTATTCCCAGGACTGTCCAGAGGGAAATGTCCCAGAGAAGCATCAGGTAGATGAGTCTGATCCTATATCTCTATAGGGGGGCCCTGCAGTCATAGATGTGGGGGTAGATTTTGGGGGTCTCTGTTGCTCCTCCTGTCTGCTGTATTGTAGTGAATTGTTCTATATGTCACATCAGGGGGGAGATCTGACTAATAATAAAGTGGAGGATGAAGAAGAGAGGATGAGGGGCCATCACCCGTGTATGAGGGAAGTGAAGGAGGAAATTCCAGGAGGTGTTACCCCAGGTATGTAATAATTCCAGGAGGTGTTGTCCCAGGTATGTAATAATTCCGGGAGGTGTTACCCCAGGTATGTAATAATTCCAGGAGGTGTTACCCCAGGTATGTAATAATTCCAGGAGGTGTTACCCCCTGGAATGTAATAATTCCAGGAGGTGTTACCCCAGGTATGTAATAATTCCAGGAGGTGTTACCCCAGGTATGTAATAATGCCAGGAGGTGTTACCCCAGGTATGTAATAATGCCAGGAGGTTTTACCCCAGGTATGTAATAATGTCAGGAGGTGTTATCCCAGGTATGTAATAATTCCAGGAGGTGTTACCCCAGGTATGTAATAATTCCAGGAGGTGTTACCCCAGGTATGTAATAATTCCATGAGGGGTTACCCCAGGTATGTAATAATTCCAGGAGGGGTTACCCCAGGTATGTAATAATGCCAGGAGGTGTTACCCCAGGTATGTAATAATGCCAGGAGGTGTTACCCCAGGTATGTAATAATTCCAGGAGGTGTTACCCAGTTATGTAATAATTCCAGTAGGTGTTACCCAGGTATATAATAATTCCAGGAGGTGTTACCCCTGGTATGTAATAATGCCAGGAGGTGTTACCCCAGGGATGTAATAATGCCAGGAGGTGTTACCCCAGGGATGTAATAATGGATTACAGAGGGAATTCAGAGGTTTCTTCAGGGGAGGCTCCACCTCAGATCTACATTACATTAACCCTTCAGGCCCCAGTGATCCCCTGTGTTATGTATAGTCAGGACCTGAGGAAGGAGACTGCACATAGAGTTCCTCTCCAAGGTCATCTGTGGGTCCTCTCCGGGGTCATCTATGGGTCCTCTCCGGGGTCATCTGTGGGTCCTCTCCGAGGTCATCTGTGGGTCCTCTCCGAGGTCATCTGTGGGTCCTCTCCGAGGTCATCTGTGGGTCCTCTCCGAGGTCATCTGTGGGTCCTCTCCGTGGTCATCTGTGGGTCCTCTCCAAGGTCATCTATGGGTCCTCTCCGTGGTCATCTGTGGGTCCTCTCTGAGGTCATCTGTGGGTCCTCTCCGAGGTCATCTGTGGGTCCTCTCCGGTGTCATCTGTGGGTCCTCTCCGAGGTCATCTGTGGGTCCTCTCCAAGGTCATCTATGGGTCCTCTCCGTGGTCATCTGTGGGTCCTCTCTGAGGTCATCTGTGGGTCCTCTCCGGGATCATCTGTGGGTCCTCTCCGGGGTAATCTGTGGGTCCTCTCCGGGGTCATCTGTGGGTCCTCTCCGAGGTCATCTGTGGGTCCTCTCCGGGGTCATCTGTGGGTCCTCTCCGGGGTCATCTGTGGGTCCTCTCCGGGGTCATCTGTGGGTCCTCTCCGGGGTCATCTGTGGGTCCTCTCCGGGGTCATCTGTGGGTCCTCTCCGAGGTCGTCTGTGGGTCCTCTCCGAGGTCGTCTGTGGGTCCTCTGCGAGGTCGTCTGTGGGTCCTCTGCGAGGTCGTCTGTGGGTCCTCTGCGAGGTCATCTGTGGGTCCTCTGCGAGGTCATCTGTGGGTCCTCTGCGAGGTCATCTGTGGGTCCTCTCCGGGGTCATCTGTGGGTCCTCTCCGGGGTCATCTGTGGGTCCTCTCCGAGGTCGTCTGTGGGTCCTCTCCGAGGTCGTCTGTGGGTCCTCTCCGAGGTCGTCTGTGGGTCCTCTGCGAGGTCGTCTGTGGGTCCTCTGCGAGGTCGTCTGTGGGTCCTCTGCGAGGTCATCTGTGGGTCCTCTCCGGGGTCATCTGTGGGTCCTCTCCGAGGTCAAAAATTTGGGCCCCCCAGGTAAAAATTTGTATTAATGAGCATAAAGAAGCCAAGGAAAGATGGAAAAATCTCCAAAAGGATCAAATTACAGATTAGACATTCTTATAATATGTCACCAAAAGTTACATTTTATTTCCGTCATTTACACTTTCATAATAACAGGAAAAAAAAACATGGCGTCTGTAAAAGTTTGTGCCCCCTGCAGAGTTAATATCTTGTACTGCCCCCTTTGGCAAGTATCACAGCTTGTAAACTCTTTTTGTAGCAGCCAAGAGTCTTTCAGTTCTTGTTTGAGGTATCTTTGCCCATTCTTCCTTACAAAAGTCTTCCAGTTCTTTGAGATTTCTGGGCTGTCTGTCACGCACTGCTCTTTTTAGGTCTATCCATAGATTTTCAATTATGTTGAGGTCAGGAGATTGTGAAGGCCATGGCAAAACCTTCAGTTTATGCCTCTTGATGTAATCCCCCGTGGATTTCGAGGGGTGTTTAGGATCATTATCCATTTGTAGAAGCCATCCTGTCAGGATCCGGACTGGTATGCTAGAAGGACACTGGTGGTGGATCCTCTGTGTCAGAGAGGTTATGGCGTGGGCCGTACCAGGGGAACGGAATCTAAGGTGTTACTGGTTTTCACCAGAGCCCGCCGCAAAGCGGGATGGACTTGCTGCGGCAGGTAACCCCCAGGTCGTTCCACCCGATAGCGACTCAACCTCACTGACAGCTGAGACAGGCGCGGTACACAGGGACAAGGCAAGAGCAAGGTCGGACATAGCAGAAGGTCAGGGCAGGCAGCAAGGTTCGTAGTCAGGTGCAACGGCAGAGGGTCTGGATACACAGGCTAGGGAACACACAGAAACGCTTTCTCAGGGCACAAGGCAACAAGATCTGGCAAGGACAGGAAGGGGAAGTGGGTTTATATGGTAAATGGGAGTGATTACACTAATTGGGCCAGGCACCAATTAATGGTGCACTGGCCCTTTAAATTTCATAGAGCCGGCGCGCACGCGCCCTAGAGAGCGGGGCCGAGTGCGCCGGGACGGGACAGAAGGAGGACGGGGCAGGTGAGTGGAACGGGATGCGACTCGCGTGCGGGCATGTCCCGCCAGGCGGATCGCAACCCCGCCGGAGACACAGCACCTCCGGTCAGCGAGTCCAACCGGAGCGCAGGGATCAGAACGCCGTGAGCGCTCTGGGGGAGGAGAGGCACCCGGAGCGCTCGGCATAACAGTACCCCCCCCCCCCCCCTTAGGTCTCCCCCTCTTTTTGGAACCAAGGAACCTGTAGATGAGCTCTTTGTCCAAAATATTGGTCTCAGACTCCCAGGACCTCTCCTCAGGACCACAATTCTCCCAGTCAACCAAAAAAAATGTTTTACCTCGAACAACCTTGGAGGCGAGGATCTCCTTGACAGAGAAGACGTCAGAGGAGCCAGAGACAGGAGCAGGAACAGTGACCTTGGGAGAATAACGGTTAAGTGTGAGAGGTTTGACAAGAGAAACATGGAAAGAGTTGGGAATACGAAGAGAAGAAGGAAGATGGAGCTTGTAGGAGACAGAATTGATTTGTTTTTTTATTTTAAATGGCCCGATGGACCGAGGACCCAGCTTGTAGCTATGGACACGGAAACGGATGTATTTGGCAGAGAGCCATACTTTGTCACCGGGGGCAAAGACAGGAGGAGTTCTTCTCTTTTTATCTGCATGTCTCTTCATGCGGGATGAGGCCAGTAAGAGCGACTTTTGAGTCTCCTTCCAGATAGAGGAGAAGTCTTGTGTCAATTCATCTACGGCAGGGACTCCAGAAGAAGTGGGAATGGGGAGGGGGCAGCGGGTGACGGCCGTACACCACAAAAAATGGAGATTTGTAGGAAGATTCAGAATTTTTGAAATTGTACGAGAATTCAGCCCAGGGCAGAAGGTCGACCCAATCATCTTGACGGGAGGAGACAAAAATGTCGCAAGTAGACCCCAAGAATCTGGTTCACTCTTTCCACTTGTCCATTGGATTGAGGATGATAAGCGGAAGAAAATTTTAATTTGATTTTTAAATGAGTGCAGAGTGCTCTCCAAAATTTGGAGTCAAATTGGATGCCTCTATCAGAGACAATATGCGTGGGAAGCCCGTGGAGAAGAAAAATTTGCAGAAAAAATTGTTTCGCCAATTGTGGTGCAGAAGGAAGACCTAGAAGCGGGACAAAATGAGCCATTTTGGAAAAACGATCAACGACCACCCAAATGACAGTGTTACCATGAGATGAAGGTAGGTCAGTGATGAAGTCCATAGCTATATGGGACCAAGGCTGTTCAGGCACCGGCAGAGGAAGGAGAAGACCTGCAGGCTTCTGGCGTGGAGTTTTGTCACGTGCACACACTGTACAGGCCCGTACGAAATCGGTCACATCATTCTCCAGGGAGGACCACCAATAGTGTCTGGCAATAGCTGTATGGACTTTTTGATTCCAGCGTGACAAGCCAGATGGGAGGAATGACCCCATTTGAGAGTCTGGAGGCGAAGACATGGAGGAACATAAGTTTTTCCCGGAGGAATTAGCACCAGAGAAGCAGGGGCAGAGGAGATCAGACACTCTGGAGGAATGATGTGCGCAGGACGAAAATGAATTTGAAAATTGAAACGGGCAAAAAACAACGACCATCTGGCCTGGCGAGGATTTAACCGCTGGGCGGATTGAAGACAAGACAAATTTTTATGATCTGTGCAGATGGTGATGGGATGAAAGGATCCTTCCAGAAGATGTCTCCACTCCTCAAGTGCCAACTTAATGGCCAATAGTTCACGGTCTCCTATAGAATAGTTATTTTCCGGAGGAGAAAAATTTTTGGAGAAAAATCCGCAAGTGGCATTTTTTTAGCGGTTTTTTGAAGAAGAACAGCTCCGGCTCCAACTGAGGAGGCGTCAACCTCAAGGAAAAAAGGCTTCAGAGGATCTGGCCTGGACAAGACTGGTGCCGAAGCGAAGGCGGCCTTAAGGTGATTAAAAGCTTCATCCTCTGTATGTTATACTCACCTGACAGGCTGGGATTACTATCTTTACTGTATGCCCATTTAAATGCCCCCCCACAGGACGGGAAACTGAAGTTTATGGTAGATTGGGAGCAGGACTTGTGCACTACCCTGTCCCTTGAACAATGGAGAGGGTGTTGCGAAACTTTGAGCCGGGGCAGTTGGCAGGTGTCTCTGATGGAGACAGCACTTAAGGTGCTTCATAGGACCTATTTTGTCCCCGCCAGATTACACACTATTTACCCACTTGTCTCTCCTCTGTGCTTTCGCGCATGTGGTATGACGGGCACGAAGTATCATGTGTGGTGGTCGTGCCCTGTGGTGTCCTCCTTGTGGACTAGAATACACGATCTTTTAACTTCTATTTTTGCATGTCATATACCGGAGACGCCTGCCTTTTGTCTGCTGGGCTTGAAACCTGCCAGAATGAAGTTCAAGATTTTCCGTTTAGTTCAGCTTATTCTCTTGGCCACCAGAATCCATATTGCATCCCAATGGAAACAACAGTCTTTACATTTCTCGGGGGTATTACAAAGGATTAACACCATAATGTTATATGAGAAGTTGACTCCTATTAGGGAGGACACAGTGTCTCGTTTTGAGGAGGTGTGGGAGCCCTGGCTTACTTCCTCCCATTGTCCTGACATGCGCCATAGCCTGTCCTTGTATTGACTAAATAGGTTTATGTCCCCGCCCGGGATGGTACTGTTTTTTTACTTCTGTATATGGTATCTGATAGCCTATTTCATGTCTTTATCTCTATGTACGCCACTAGTTTGGTTCACTTTCGTAGGTCATGTTGACCTTACTTTATACTGTTTAATTGTCACGATTCGGCTTACAGGTAGTGGATCCTCTGTGTCAGCGAGGGATTGGCGTGGACCGTGCTGGTGGACCGGTTCTAAGAGGCTACTGTTGTTCACCAGAGCCCGCCGCAAAGCGGGATGGTCTTGCTGCGGCAGTAGCAACCAGGTCGTATCCACTAGCAACGGCTCAACCTCGCTGACTGCTGAGAAGGCGTGGGACAGAAGGACTAGGCAGAGGCAAGGTCAGACGTAGCAGAAGGTCGGGGCAGGCGGCAAGGTTCGTAGTCAAGATGGATAGCAGGAGTTCAGGTAACACAGGCTTTGGACAACACTAAACGCTTTCACTGGCACAAGGCAACAAGATCCGGCAAGGGAGTGCAGGGGAAGTGATGTGATATAGCCAGGGAGCAGGTGGAAGCCAATTAAGCTGATTGGTGCACTGGCCCTTTAAGTCTCAGAGAGCTGGCGCGCGCGCGCCCTAGAGAGCGGAGCCGCGCGCGCCAGCACATGACAGCAGGGGACCGGGACGGGTAAGTGACTTGGGATGCGATTAGCGAGCGGGCGCGTCCCACTGTGCGTTTCGCATCCCCGACGGCCATATCAGTGCAGCGCTCCCGGTCAGCGGGACCGACCGGGGCGCTGCAGGGAGAGAGACGCCGTGAGCGCTCCGGGGAGGAGCAGGGACCCGGAGCGCTCGGCGTAACAGTACCCCCCCCCCCCCCCCTTAGGTCTCCCCCTTTTTTTGTCCGACAACTGCTTTACCTGGGACGAGGACACCGGGAAAGAATGGAGGGTTTCCTCAACGGCAGGCAGTACAGCAGGAGTGGGAATGGGGAGGGAGGGCAGAGGGTGAAGCTTGGCACGGGGCAGGGTGACACCAGGACGGGGGCCATGAGGAGGCACTGAGGCTTGCCTGACGGGACTGGGAGGGGGGGAGAGGCATTTCTTGTGGCAAGCAGAGTCCCAGTTCTTGATCTCCCCGGTGGTCCAGTCAAGGGTGGGAGAATGAAGCTGGAGCCATGGCAGACCGAGGAGGACCTCAGAGGTGCAGTTGGGGAGGACGAAAAATTCAATCCTTTCGTGGTGGGGTCCAATGCACATTAAGAGGGGTTTTGTGCGGTAACGTACGGTGCAATCCAATCTAACTCCGTTGACCGCGGAAATGTAGAGCGGCTTGACGAGGGGAGTCACCGGGATGCAGAACTTATTCACCAGAGACTCCAAAATGAAATTCCCAGAGGCACCAGAGTCCAAGCAGGCCACGGCTGAGAGGGAGGAGTTGGCTGAAGGAGAAATCCGCACGGGCACCGTGAGACGTGGAGAAGCAGACTTTGAACCAAGAGACGCCACACCCACGTGAGCTGGGTGCGTGCGTGCGTTTCCCAGACGTGGAGGACGAATAGGGCAATCCACCAAGAAATGCTCGGTACTGGCACAGTACAGACAAAGATTTTCTTCCCTACGGCGATTCCTCTCTTCCTGGGTCAGGCGAGACCGATCCACTTGCATGGCCTCCTCGGCGGGAGGCCCAGGCGTAGATTGCAAAGGATACTGTGGGAGAGGTGCCCAGAGATCAAGGTCTTTTTCCTGGCGGAGCTCTTGGTGTCTCTCAGAAAAACGCATGTCAATGCGGGTGGCCAAATGGATAAGTTCTTGCAGGTTGGCAGGAATCTCTCGTGCGGCCAGCACATCCTTGATGCTACTGGATAGGCCTTTTTTAAAGGTCGCGCAGAGAGCCTCGTTATTCCATGATAAGTCGGAAGCAAGAGTACGAAATTGGATGGCGTACTCGCCCACTGAAGAATTACCCTGGACCAGGTTCAGCAGGGCAGTCTCAGCAGAAGAAGCTCGGGCTGGTTCCTCGAAGACACTACGGACTTCAGCGAAGAAGGACTGGACTGTGGCTGTGGCAGGATCATTGCGGTCCCAGAGCGGTGTGGCCCAAGACAAGGCCTTTCCTGAAAGAAGGCTCACTACGAACGCCACCTTAGACCGTTCTGTAGGAAACAGGTCCGACAACATCTCCATATGCAGGGAACACTGAGACAGAAATCCACGCAGAGTCTAGAGTCCCCATCAAATTTGTCCGGCAGGGACAAGCGGAGGCTAGGAGCGGCCACTCGCTGCGGAGGAGGTACAGGAGCTGGCGGAGGAGATGGTTGCTGCTGTAGCAGAGGCAGAAGTTGCTGTAACGTGGCGGTCAACTGCGACAGCTGCTGTCCTTGTTGGGCAATTTGCTGCGATTGCTGAGCGACCACCGTGGTAAGGTCAGCGAGACTTGGCAGCTGCACCTCAGCGGGATCCATGGCCGGATCTACTGTCACGATTCGGCAGGCTGGATGTGGATCCTCTGTGTCAGCGAGGGATTGGCGTGGACCGTGCTGGTGGACCGGTTCTAAGAGGCTACTGGTGTTCACCAGAGCCCGCCGCAAAGCGGGATGGTCTTGCTGCGGCAGTAGCAACCAGGTCGTATCCACTAGCAACGGCTCAACCTCGCTGACTGCTGAGAAGGCGTGGGACAGAAGGACTAGGCAGAGGCAAGGTCAGACGTAGCAGAAGGTCGGGGCAGGCGGCAAGGTTCGTAGTCAAGATGGATAGCAGGAGTTCAGGTAACACAGGCTTTGGACAACACTAAACGCTTTCACTGGCACAAGGCAACAAGATCCGGCAAGGGAGTGCAGGGGAAGTGATGTGATATAGCCAGGGAGCAGGTGGAAGCCAATTAAGCTAATTGGGCCAGGCACCAATCATTGGTGCACTGGCCCTTTAAGTCTCAGAGAGCTGGCGCGCGCGCGCCCTAGAGAGCGGAGCCGCGCGCGCCAGCGCATGACAGCAGGGGACCGGGACGGGTAAGTGACTTGGGATGCGATTAGCGAGCGGGCGCGTCCCGCTGTGCGAATCGCATCCCCGACGGCCATATCAGTGCAGCGCTCCCGGTCAGCGGGACCGACCGGGGCGCTGCAGGGAGAGAGACGCCGTGAGCAGTCCGGGGAGGAGCGGGGACCCGGAGCGCTCGGCGTAACATTAATGCTTGTACTTATGTACATTCCTTTTTGATTCAATAAAAGCTTCATGGTTTGACCGTTAAAAGCTTCATCCTCTTGGGGGGCCCAGGACCTCGGATTCGCGTCTTTCTTAGTCAGTGCCACAATAGGAGCAATGAAGGTGGAGAAGTGGGGAATGAACCGACGATAGTAGTTGGCGAATCCGAGGAAGCGCTGGATGGCACGAAGTCCAGAGGGGCGAGGCCAATCCAACACCGCGGAGAGCTTGTCAGGATCCATTTGAAGACCTTGACTGGAGACTAGTTATCCCAGGAAAGGAAGACAGCTGCGTTCAAAAAGACATTTTTCAAACTTGGCGTACACATGATTAACATGAAGTCGCTGGAGCACTTGACGGACATGGAGACGATGTTCTTCCAGGTTGGAAGAATAAATTAGGATGTCATCCAAGTAAACTACCACGCAGTTATAAAGCAAGTCCCGAAAGATTTCATTAAGAAAATCTTGAAAAACAGCAGGGGCATTGCACAGCCCAAAGGGCATGACGAGATATTCAAAGTGTCCATCTCTAGTGTTGAATGTGGTTTTCCACTCGTCGCCCTCACGAATTCGTATGAGGTTATATGCGCCCCTTAGATCTAGTTTGGTGAAAATGTTTGCTCCTCGCAGCCGGTCAAAGAGTTCTGAGATAAGTGGGAGAGGATAGCTGTTTTTCACAGTGATTTTATTAAGACCGCGGTATTCAATGCATGGGCGCAGAGATCCGTCTTTTTTGGCAACAAAGAAGAATCCTGCTCGGGCGGGGGAAGAAGACTTCCTGATAAATCCTCTTTTAAGGTTTTCTTGAATGTACTCGGTCATGGCTTGAGTCTCTGGAGCAGAGAGTGGGTAGATCCTGCCACGGGCGGTGAGGTTCCTGGAAGCAAGTGAATAGGGCAGTCGTAGGGTCTGTGAGGAGGTAAGACCTCTGCTTGCTTTTTACAAAACACATAAGAAAAGTCCTGATAGGCCTTAGGAAGGCCAGGCAATGGTGTAGCGGTGAACACTTGGCAGGTGGGAGCAGACTTGAGACAATGCTTGTGGCAGGAAGATCCCCAACTTTTAATGTCCCCAGTGGTCCAGTTGCGGGTAGGAGCGTGACGCTGGAGCCAGGGCAAGCCAAGAAGGATTTCAGAGGTACAGTTAGGCAGAACAAAAAATGCAATCTTTTCCTGATGTAGAGCTCCGACGCTCACAAGCAGAGGTTCAGTATGGTAGCGCACGGTGCTGACCAGTCTTTCTCCGTTCACAGAAGAGATGAAGAGTGGTTTGACGAGACGGGTAACAGGAATACTGAATCTGTTGACAAGTGAGGCTTCAATGAAGTTTCCTGCTGAACCTGAGTCCAGAAAGGCCACAGAGGAGAAGGAAGAATTAGTGGGTGTAGAAATCCGCACTGGAATAGTTAAGCGTGGAGAGGAAGAATTCACACCTAGTAACGCCTCTCCCACGTTAACTAGGTGCATGCGTTTCCCTGACGGGGAGGGCGAATAGGGCAGTCCTTAAGGAAATGTTCAGTACTAGCACAGTACAGGCACAAATTCTCACGACACGGTCCACGCCAATCCCTCGCTGACACAGAGAATCCACATCCAGCCTGCCGAATCCTAACAACGGGTTTGCAAAGGACACTGAAAGAGAGGTGCAAAACGAGGAGACCGCCTGGTGTGAACAAAATCCTTTTCCTGGCGTCTTTCAGAGAAACGAATGTCTATGCGGGTGGCCAAATGGATGAGCTCAGACAGGGTAGCAGGAATCTCTTGTGCGGCCAGAACATCTTTGATGTGGCTGGATAAACCTTTCTTGAAGGTTGCGCAGAGGGCCTCATTGTTCCAAGCAAGCTCCTAGGCGAGGGTGAAGAGCTCCCTTGGGCAAGATTCAATAGAGCCGTCTCGGCAGAGGAAACCCGGGCTGGCTCCTCAAAGACACTGCGTACTTCAGAAAAGAAGGTTTGGATGGAAGTAGTGACTGGATCGTTGCGGTCCCAAAGCGGTGTGGCCCAGGACAAGGCCTTCCCAGACAGTAGGCTGACCACGAACGCCACCTTAGACCGTTCAGTAGGAAACTGGTCTGACATCATCTCCATGTGTAGAGAACACTGAGACAGGAACCCACGGCACAGCTTAGAGTCCCCATCAAACTTATCGGGAAGGGGCAAGCGAAGTCTTGATGTGGTAACTCGCTGTGGAGGAGAAGCTGGAGCTGGCGGAGGAGATGGTTGCGGCTGTGGAGGCAGAAGTTGCTGTAGCATGGCAGTCAACTGAGTCAGTTGTCCTTGTTGAGCGATCAGCTGGGATTGCTGGGCGACCACGGTGGTGAGGTCAGCAATACTGGGCAGCGGCACCTCAGCGGGATCCATGGCTGGATCTACTGTCAGGATCCGGACTGGTATGCAGGAAGGACACTGGAGTGGATCCTCTGTGTCAGTGAGGCGATGGCGTGGGCCGTACCAGAGGAACGGAAACTAAGAGGTTACTGGTTTTCACCAGAGCCCGCCGCAAAGCGGGATGGACTTGCTGTGGCAGGTAACCCCCAGGTCGTTCCACCCGATAGCGACTCAACCTCACTGACAGCTGAGACAGGCGCGGTACACAAGGACAAGGCAAGGCAAGGTCAGACGTAGCAGAAGGTCAAGGCAGGCGGCAAGGTTCGTAGTCAGGGGCAGCGGCAAGGGGTCTGGATACACAGGCTAGGGAACACACAGAAACGCTTTCTCAGGGCACAAGGCAACAAGATTCGGCAAGGACAGGAAGGGGAAGTGGGTTTATATGGGAAATGGGAGTGATTACACTAATTGGGCCAGGCACAAATTAATGGTGCACTGGCCCTTCAAATTTCATAGAGCCAGCGCGCGCCCTAGAGAGCGGGGCCGCGCGCGTCGGGACGGGACAGAAGGAGGACGGGGCAGGTGAGTGGAACGGGATGCGACTCGCGAGCGGGCACGTCCTGCCAGGTGGATCGCATCCCCGCCGGAGACACAGCGCCTCCGGTCAGCGAGTCTGACCGGAGCGCAGGGATCAGAACGCCGTGAGCGCTCCGGGGGAGGAGAGGCACCCGGAGCGCTCGGCGTAACACATCCTCTCTTTAACTTCAGCTTTTTCACAGATGACATCAAGTTAGCATCCAAAATTTGCAGAAATTTTATTGAATCCATTTTTCCTTCTACTCGTGAGATGTTCCCTGTGCCACTGGCTGCAATATAACTCCAAAGCATGATTGATCCACCCCCATGCTTAACAGTTGGGCAGAGGTTCTTTTCATTAAATTCTGTTCCCCTTCTTCTCCAAACGTACCTTTGCTCATTCCGGACAAAAAGTTCAATTTTAACCTCATCGGTCCACAGAACTTGTTTCCAAAATGCATCAGGCTTGTCTATATGTTCATTTGCAAAGTTCAAACGCTGATTTTTGTGGTGAGGACGTAGAAGAGGTTTTCTTCTGATGACTCTTCTATGAAGACCATATTTGTACAAGTATCTCTTTATAGTGGAATAGTGAACCACAACTCCAGTGTCTGACAGATCTTTCTGGAGGGATTGTGCAATCAAACGTGAGGTTTGAATAGCTTTTCTCACAATCCTGCGAGCTGTTCTGTCTGATATTTTCTTGGTCTTCCAGATCTTGCTTTACCTTCCACTGTTCCTTATGACTGCCATTTCTTAATTACATTCTGAACAGAAGATATTGACATCTGAAAACGTTTTGCTATCTTCTTATAGCTTTCTCCAGCTTTGTGAGCGTCAACTATTTTCAGTTTCAGATTTCTAGACAACTGCTTAGAGGAACCCATGGTGCTGATTGTTGGGGCAAGGTCAGATGAGTCTGGGCATTTATAACCTTTGAGATGACATCACGTGGTCTTCCCAGATGATGATTGAGAACAATCCATGACACTGGCAGGTCTCAGCTTTGCAAAGGGGGCAGTGCATGCTATAAATTCTGCAGGGTGCCCAAACTTTTGCAGACGCCATTTTATTGTTTTCTGTTATTTTGAAAGTGTAAATGATGGAAATAAAATGTAACTTTTGGTGACATATTATAAGAATGTCTAATCTGTAATTTGATGCCTTTTGGAGATTTTTCCATCTTTCCTCAGCTTCTTTATGCACATTAATACAAATTTTTACCTAGGGTGCCCAAACTTTTGATCCCCACTATATATGTATATGGGTCCTCTCCGAGGTCATCTGTGGGTCCTCTCCGGGGTCATCTGTGGGTCCTCTCCGAGGTCATCTGTGGATCCTCTCCGGGGTCATCTATGGATCCTCCCCGAGGTCATCTGTGGGTCCTCTCCGAGGTCATCTGTGGGTCCTCTCCGAGGTCATCTGTGGGTCCTCTCCGGGGTCATCTGTGGGTCCTCTCCGAGGTCATCTGTGGGTCCTCTCCGAGGTCATCTGTGGGTCCTCTCCGGGGTCATCTGTGGGTCCTCTCCGAGGTCATCTGTGGGTCCTCTCCGAGGTCATCTGTGGGTCCTCTCCGAGGTCATCTGTGGGTCCTCTCCGAGGTCATCTGTGGGTCCTCCCCGAGGTCATCTGTGGATCCTCTCCGAGGTCATCTGTGGATCCTCTCCGAGGTCATCTGTGGGTCCTCTCCGAGGTCATCTGTGGGTCCTCTCCGAGGTCATCTGTGGGTCCTCTCCGAGGTCATCTGTGGGTCCTCTCCGAGGTCATCTGTGGGTCCTCCCCGAGGTTATCTGTGGATCCTCTCCGAGGTCATCCGTGGGTCCTCCCGAGGTCATCTGTGGGTCCTCTCCGAGGTCATCTGTGGGTCCTCTCCGAGGTCATCTGTGGGTCCTCTCCGGGGTCATCTGTGGGTCCTCTCCGGGGTCATCTGTGGGTCCTCTCCGGGGTCATCTGTGGGTCCTCTCCGAGGTAATCTGTGGGTCCTCTCCGAGGTCATCTGTGGGTCCTCTCAATCTATACAGTCCAGGCTCTCTTTCTCTTGCACATGGCACTAAGACCCGCCCCCACTTTCTGCGTTCAGTTTTTGGGGCTCACCAGCTGCACACATGTATGGGATCAGGAAAGTCAGTTTCACCCCAATTAATTGTGATAGGGGCCCCTGTGACACTTCCTGCATCAAGTGTAGGGTCACACGTGTTGTATTTCGCTGCATATTTTCCTACTCAATAAACAAAAATTTCAATGTTATTTATTGACTTGATGTGATTTTTACCCCAACAGAAAATCCCATTAAAAACCCTGAGCGAAAAGTCATGTTATCCCTGAATGATAAAGGAGAAGATGGAGAGATCATGGAGCGCCCCTCAGGAGAAGATGGAGAGATCATGGAGCGCTCCTCAGGACAAGATGGAGAGATCATGGAGCGCCCCTCAGGAGAAGATGGAGAGATTATGGAGCGCTCCTCAGGAGAAGATGGAGAGATCATGGAGCGCTCCTCAGGACAAGATGGAGAGATCATGGAGCGCTCCTCAGGAGAAGACCTCCTTACCCCTAATGTCCATCCAGATCTATCATATAATAATCCCCCTGATTATGGGGAACCGTCTCCTCACCAATCACACATTGTTATCACAAGGACAGAGGAGAACGGGGAAAAAGGTTTTCACTGTGATGAATGTGGAAAATATTTCCAAAAAATTTTAGGTCTTATTAAACACAAACAAAGTCATGAAAGAATGAAGCCATATCTGTGTTCAGAATGTGGGAAATGTTTTACAGATAAACCAACTCTTGTTAGACATGCAAGAATTCACACAGGAGAGAAACCATATTCATGTTCAGAATGTGGGAAACGTTTTACAGATAGGTCACATCTGATTACACATAGAAGAATTCACACAGGAGAGAATCTACATTCATGTTCAGAATGTGGGAAATGTTGTTTAACAAAATCACATCTTGTTATACATAAGAGAAGTCACACAGGAGAGAGGCCATATACATGTTCAGAATGTGGGAAAAATTATACACAAAAATCACATCTTGTTATGCATGAAAGAAGTCACACAGGAGAGAAGCCATATTCATGTTCAGAATGTGGGAAATGCTTTTCATACAAATCGCACCTTGTTACACACATGAGACTTCACACAGGAGAGATGCCATTTTCATGTTCAGAATGTGGGAAATGCTTTTCAGATAAAGCAAATTTTGGTAAGCATGTGAGAAGCCACACAGGTGTGAAACCGTATTCATGTTCAGAATGTGGGAAATGCTTTATGAAGAAAACTAATTTTGTTAAACATGAGAGAAGTCACACAGGGAATTAGCCATATTTGTGTTCAGAATGTGGGAAATGCTTTGCAAAAAAAAAAATCAGATCTTGTTAGATATGAGAGATATAAGATGTAAAATAAAAAAAAAGTAAATTCTATGGAAGTCAATGGATTTCTGCTTTGATTGCTAGAAGAAACAGAGAGGCCTAACTACGGCCCATGGACTTTTAACCTTTAAAGTAAAAGGCTCAAACCTATAAAGTGTTATGAAAATGTAGCTCACAACGTGTTTCTGTTTTTAGTAAATACAGCATCTTCAGGGGAGAAACCAGTTGGTGAGAGTAAATACAGATGATCAGTATAGTCCCAAGATAGGTACCTGGCAAGAAGTCATATACTGCATGAACTAAAGTTACATGTGCCACATTTTGCAAGTTTCTGCGCCAAATGCGGCACAACTGGTTTCTCCCTGGAAAATGTTGTATTTACTAACAGAAACACGTTGGGAGCTACATACCCAGGGAATTGATTTGAGGCTGTATGGCGGAGCGTCACACAGGGACACCCAATACGGCTTCTGTCTTTATAATCATTATAAGAATTGTATATGACCGGAGGTTGTCTGCCGGTGGTTGCGGTAGTGGGAGATTTTTCACATTCTTCATTATTATTTTTACATGTAAACCCATTCTAAGTTACATTTATACTGTATATGGCATCATTTGGGATTTTGTGTTCATTACTAATAAAATGTGGTCTGATTGTTACATTTATGTGTTAAAAGGGTACTCCGGCGCTAAGACATCTCATCCCCTATCCAATGGATAAGATGCCTGATCGCCGCTGGGGACCCCCGTGATCTTGCACGCAGCTCCCCGTTACCATCAGTCCCCGGAGCATGTTCGTTCCAGGTTGGATGACTGGTGTTCACGAGGCCAGAGCATTGGGACGTCACGGCTCCGCCCCAGTGTGACGTCACACCCCGCCCCCCTTAATTCAAGCCATAGGCTTGCATTGAGGGGGTGGAGCGAGACGTCACACGGGGGCGGTGTTGTGACGTTATGATACTCCCCCGCCATCAGACACCTTGTCCCCTTTCCTTTGGATAGGGGATAAGATGCCTTGGGGCCGGAGAACCCCTTTAAGTCAGATAATTTGCGTGTAGGTCATAGATTCTGTTATTTCCCTGCTCACAGTTTCTAGTCCAATAAACTCAGTTCAGTTATCAGGTAACAGGTTTTTACAGCAATAACTTGACACTCAGGGGTTAAACCCCCACGGTACCGGACACGTCCTTTATAATTATCATTAGACGCATCGTTATAGTAATAGCTTGGCATGGCTTGTATCCCCACGGTTCCTTTTATCGGGGCAGGCCCTATACGGACGATTTGGCGTGTATGTACGGTTATAGCATCCTGCAGTTGTACAGGGCAAGCGCTCGCGGCTTCTGTGCGGTGCATGCACTCTTGGCGTTGGTATCATGTTTTCGCTTATAGCGGTTCATTCGCTGACAGCATTTATATAATCGTCGTAGCTTCTATGCCACTTAGTGTTTCCTCGTAGTGTTTTATTCTCTCGTCATACGGTTATAGTATATTAAAAAAAAACGATACGCTCATGAAATTTATACTGTTCATACGTTCACTGCATTTACACTGCTCATACGCTCGTGGCTGTCATTCTAATTGTACACTCATAACTGGATATACGCTCATGACATTCATACTGTTCATACGTTCATGGCATTTATACTGTTCATACGTTCATGGCATTTATACTGTTCATACGTTCATGGCATTTATACTGTTCATACGTTCATGGCATATATACTGTTCATACGCTCATGGCATTTATACTGTTCATACGTTCATGACATTTATACTGATCATACGCTCTCAGCATTTATACTGTTCATACGTTCATGACATTTATACTGTTCATACGCTCATGGCATTTATACTGTTCATACATTCATGGCATTTATACTGTTCATACGCTTATGGCATTTATACTGTTCATACATTCATGGCATTTATACTGATCATACGCTCTCGGCATTTATACTTTTCATACGTTCATGGCATTTATACTGATCATACGCTCTCAGCATTTATACTGTTCATACGTTCATGACATTTATACTGTTCATACGTTCATGACATTTATACTGTTCATACGCTCATGACATTTATACTGTTCATACGCTCATGGCATTTATACTGTTCATACATTCATGGCATTTATACTGATCATACGCTCTCAGCATTTATACTGTTCATACGTTCATGACATTTATACTGTTTATACGTTCATGGCATTTATACTGTTCATACGTTCTCAGCATTTATACTGTTCATACGTTCATGGCATTTATACTGATCATACGCTCTCAGCATTTATACTGTTCATACGTTCATGACATTTATACTGTTCATACGCTCATGGCATTTATACTGTTCATACATTCATGGCATTTATACTGTTCATACGTTCTCAGCATTTACTCTGTTCATACGCTCATGGCATTTATACTGATCAGACGCTCTCAGCATTTATACTGTTCATACGTTCATGACATTTATACTGTTCATACGTTCATGGCATTTATACTGTTCATACGTTCATGGCATTTATACTGTTCATACGTTCATGGCATTTATACTGTTCATACGCTCATGACATTTATACTGTTCATACGTTCATGACATTTATACTGTTCATACGTTCATGGCATTTATACTGTTCATACGTTCATGGCATTTATACTGTTCATACGCTCATGACATTTATACTGTTCATACGTTCATGGCATTTATACTATTCATACGTTCATGACATTTATACTGTTCATACGTTCATGACATTTATACTGTTCATACGTTCATGGCATTTATACTGTTCATACGCTCATGACATTTATACTGTTCATACGTTCATGGCATTTATACTGTTCATACGTTCATGGCATTTATACCGTTCATACGTTCATGGTATTCATACTGTTGATACGTTCATGGCATTTATACTGTTCATACGCTCATGGCATTTATACTGTTCATACGCTCATGGCATTTATACTGTTCATACGCTCATGGCATTTATACTGTTCATACGTTCATGACATTTATACTGATCATACGCTCTCAGCATTTATACTGTTCATACGTTCATGACATTTATACTGTTCATACGCTCATGGCATTTATACTGATCATACGTTCATGGCATTTATACTGATCATACGCTCTCACCATTTATACTGTTCATACGTTCATGACATTTATACTGTTCATACGCTCATGGCATTTATACTGTTCATACGTTCATGGCATTTATACTGATCATACGCTCTCAGCATTTATACTGTTCATACGTTCATGACATTTATACTGTTCATACGCTCATGGCATTTATACTGATCATACGCTCTCAGCATTTATACTGTTCATACGCTCTCAGCATTTATACTGTTCATACGTTCATGACATTTATACTGTTCATACGCTAATGGCATTTATACTGTTCATACGTTCATGACATTTATACTGTTCATACGCTAATGGCATTTATACTGTTCATACGTTCATGGCATTTATACTGATCATACGCTCTCAGCATTTATACTGTTCATACGTTCATGACATTTATACTGTTCATACGCTCATGGCATTTATACTGATCATACGCTCTCAGCATTTATACTGTTCATACGTTCATGACATTTATACTGTTCATACGTTCATGGCATTTATACTGTTCATACGTTCATGGCATTTATACTGTTCATACGCTCATGACATTTATACTGTTCATACGTTCATGGCATTTATACTGTTCATACGCTCATGACATTTATACTGTTCATACGTTCATGACATTTATACTGTTCATACGTTCATGACATTTATACTGTTCATACGTTCATGGCATTTATACTGTTCATACGTTCATGGCATTTATACCGTTCATGCGTTCATGGTATTCATACTGTTGATACGTTCATGGCATTTATACTGTTCATACGCTCATGGCATTTATACTGTTCATACGCTCATGGCATTTATACTGTTCATACGCTCATGGCATTTATACTGTTCATATGCTCATGGCATTTATACTGTTGATACGTTTATGGCATTTATACTGTTCATACACTCATGGCATTTATACTGTTCATAAGCTCATGATATTTATCGCGGCTTCTGTGCGGTGCATGCACTCTTGGCATTGGTATCATGTTTTCACTTATAGCTGTTCATTCGCAGACAGCATTTATATAATCGTCGTAGCTTCTATGCCATGTAGTGTTTCCTCGTAGTGTTTTATTCTGTCGTCATACGGTTATAGTATATAAAACAAAAAAAAAAACATACGCTCATGAAATTTATATTGTTCATACTCTCATTGCATTTACACTGTTCATACGCAGTGGCTTTTATTTTGTTCATACGCTCATGGCTGTAATTCTAATTGTACACTCATAACTGGTTATACGCTCATGACATTCATTCTGTTCATACGTTCATGACATTTATACTGTTCATACATTAATGAAATTTATACTTTTCATCATTTCATGGCATTTATACTGTTCATACACTCATGACGTTTATACTGTTCATACGCTCATGGCATTTATACTGTTCATACGTTCATGGCATTTATACTGTTCATACGTTCATGGCATTTATACTGTTCATATGTTCATGGCATTTATACTGTTCATACGCTCATGGCATTTATACTGTTCATACGTTCATGACATTTATACTGTTCATACGTTCATGGAATTTATACTGTTCATACGTTCATGGCATTTATACTGTTCATACGCTCATGGCATTTATACTGTACATACGTTCATGGCATTTATACTGTTCATACGCTCATGGCATTTATACTGTTCATACGCTTATGGCATTAATACTGTTCATAGGCTCATGGCATTTATACTGTTCATACGCTCATGACATTCATACTGTTTATACGTTCATGGCATTTATACTGTTCATACGCTCATGACGTTTATACTGTTCATACGCTCATGGCATTTATACTGTTCATAGGCTCATGGCATTTATACTGTTCATACACTCATGGCATTTATACTGATCATACGCTCTCAGCATTTATACTTTTCATACGTTCATGGCATTTATTCTGATCATACGCTCTCAGCATTTATACTGTTCATACGTTCATGACATTTATACTGTTCATACGCTCATGGCATTTATACTCTTCATACATTCATGGCATTTATACTGATCATACGCTCTCAGCATTTATACTGTTCATACGTTCATGACATTTATACTGTTCATACGTTCATGGCATTTATACTGTTCATACGTTCTCAGCATTTATACTGTTCATACGTTCATGGCATTTATACTGATCATACGCTCTCAACATTTATACTGTTCATACGTTCATGACATTTATACTGTTCATACGCTCATGGCATTTATACTGTTCATACGTTCATGGCATTTATACTGTTCATACATTCATGGCATTTATACTGTTCATACGCTCATGGCATTTATACTGTACATACGTTCATGGCATTTATACTGTTCATACGCTCATGGCATTTATACTGTTCATACGCTTATGGCATTTATACTGTTCATAGGCTCATGGCATTTATACTGTTCATACGCTCATGACATTCATACTGTTTATACGTTCATGGCATTTATACTGTTCATACGCTCATGACGTTTATACTGTTCATACGCTCATGGCATTTATACTGTTCATAGGCTCATGGCATTTATACTGTTCATACGCTCATGACATTCATACTGTTTATACGTTCATGGCATTTATACTGTTCATACGCTCATGGCATTTATACTGTTCATACGCTCATGGCATTTTAAACTGTTCATACGTTCATGGCATTTATACTGTTCATACGTTCACTGCATTTACACTGCTCATACGCTCGTGGCTGTCATTCTAATTGTACACTCATAACTGGATATACGCTCATGGCATTTATACTGTTCATACGTTCATGACATTTATACTGTTCATACGTTCATGGCATTTATACTGATCATACGTTCATGGCATTTATACTGTTCATACGCTCATGGCATTTATACTGTTCATACGTTCATGACATTTATACTGATCATACGCTCTCAGCATTTATACTGTTCATACGTTCATGACATTTATACTGTTCATACGCTCATGGCATTTATACTGATCATACGTTCATGGCATTTATACTGATCATACGCTCTCACCATTTATACTGTTCATACGTTCATGACATTTATACTGTTCATACGCTCATGGCATTTATACTGTTCATACGTTCATGGCATTTATACTGATCATACGCTCTCAGCATTTATACTGTTCATACGTTCATGACATTTATACTGTTCATACGCTCATGGCATTTATACTGATCATACGCTCTCAGCATTTATACTGTTCATACACTCTCAGCATTTATACTGTTCATACGTTCATGACATTTATACTGTTCATACGCTAATGGCATTTATACTGTTCATACGTTCATGACATTTATACTGTTCATACGCTAATGGCATTTATACTGTTCATACGTTCATGGCATTTATACTGATCATACGCTCTCAGCATTTATACTGTTCATACGTTCATGACATTTATACTGTTCATACGCTCATGGCATTTATACTGATCATACGCTCTCAGCATTTATACTGTTCATACGTTCATGACATTTATACTGTTCATACGTTCATGGCATTTATACTGTTCATACGTTCATGGCATTTATACTGTTCATACGCTCATGACATTTATACTGTTCATACGTTCATGGCATTTATACTGTTCATACGCTCATGACATTTATACTGTTCATACGTTCATGACATTTATACTGTTCATACGTTCATGACATTTATACTGTTCATACGTTCATGGCATTTATACTGTTCATACGTTCATGGCATTTATACCGTTCATACGTTCATGGTATTCATACTGTTGATACGTTCATGGCATTTATACTGTTCATACGCTCATGGCATTTATACTGTTCATATGCTCATGGCATTTATACTGTTCATACGCTCATGGCATTTATACTGTTCATATGCTCATGGCATTTATACTGTTGATACGTTTATGGCATTTATACTGTTCATACACTCATGGCATTTATACTGTTCATAAGCTCATGATATTTATCGCGGCTTCTGTGCGGTGCATGCACTCTTGGCATTGGTATCATGTTTTCACTTATAGCTGTTCATTCGCAGACAGCATTTATATAATCGTCGTAGCTTCTATGCCATGTAGTGTTTCCTCGTAGTGTTTTATTCTGTCGTCATACGGTTATAGTATATAAAACAAAAAAAAAACATACGCTCATGAAATTTATATTGTTCATACTCTCATTGCATTTACACTGTTCATACGCAGTGGCTTTTATTTTGTTCATACGCTCATGGCTGTAATTCTAATTGTACACTCAACTGGTTATACGCTCATGACATTCATTCTGTTCATACGTTCATGACATTTATACTGTTCATACATTAATGAAATTTATACTTTTCATCATTTCATGGCATTTATACTGTTCATACACTCATGACGTTTATACTGTTCATACGCTCATGGCATTTATACTGTTCATACGTTCATGGCATTTATACTGTTCATACGTTCATGGCATTTATACTGTTCATATGTTCATGGCATTTATACTGTTCATACGCTCATGGCATTTATACTGTTCATACGTTCATGACATTTATACTGTTCATACGTTCATGGAATTTACTGTTCATACGTTCATGGCATTTATACTGTTCATACGCTCATGGCATTTATACTGTACATACGTTCATGGCATTTATACTGTTCATACGCTCATGGCATTTATACTGTTCATACGCTTATGGCATTAATACTGTTCATAGGCTCATGGCATTTATACTGTTCATACGCTCATGACATTCATACTGTTTATACGTTCATGGCATTTATACTGTTCATACGCTCATGACGTTTATACTGTTCATACGCTCATGGCATTTATACTGTTCATAGGCTCATGGCATTTATACTGTTCATACACTCATGGCATTTATACTGATCATACGCTCTCAGCATTTATACTTTTCATACGTTCATGGCATTTATTCTGATCATACGCTCTCAGCATTTATACTGTTCATACGTTCATGACATTTATACTGTTCATACGCTCATGGCATTTATACTCTTCATACATTCATGGCATTTATACTGATCATACGCTCTCAGCATTTATACTGTTCATACGTTCATGACATTTATACTGTTCATACGTTCATGGCATTTATACTGTTCATACGTTCTCAGCATTTATACTGTTCATACGTTCATGGCATTTATACTGATCATACGCTCTCAACATTTATACTGTTCATACGTTCATGACATTTATACTGTTCATACGCTCATGGCATTTATACTGTTCATACGTTCATGGCATTTATACTGTTCATACATTCATGGCATTTATACTGTTCATACGCTCATGGCATTTATACTGTACATACGTTCATGGCATTTATACTGTTCATACGCTCATGGCATTTATACTGTTCATACGCTTATGGCATTTATACTGTTCATAGGCTCATGGCATTTATACTGTTCATACGCTCATGACATTCATACTGTTTATACGTTCATGGCATTTATACTGTTCATACGCTCATGACATTTATACTGTTCATACGCTCATGGCATTTATACTGTTCATAGGCTCATGGCATTTATACTGTTCATACGCTCATGACATTCATACTGTTTATACGTTCATGGCATTTATACTGTTCATACGCTCATGGCATTTATACTGTTCATACGCTCATGGCATTTTAAACTGTTCATACGTTCATGGCATTTATACTGTTCATACGTTCACTGCATTTACACTGCTCATACGCTCGTGGCTGTCATTCTAATTGTACACTCATAACTGGATATACGCTCATGGCATTTATACTGTTCATACGTTCATGACATTTATACTGTTCATACGTTCATGGCATTTATACTGATCATACGTTCATGGCATTTATACTGTTCATACGCTCATGGCATTTATACTGTTCA
This sequence comes from Hyla sarda, assembly GCF_029499605.1. Taxonomy (NCBI): domain Eukaryota; kingdom Metazoa; phylum Chordata; class Amphibia; order Anura; family Hylidae; genus Hyla; species Hyla sarda. The sequence continues at coordinate 577,735 of NW_026607576.1, forward strand.
TACGTTCATGACATTTATACTGATCATACGCTCTCAGCATTTATACTGTTCATACGTTCATGACATTTATACTGTTCATACGCTCATGGCATTTATACTGTTCATACATTCATGGCATTTATACTGTTCATACGCTCATGGCATTTATACTGTTCATACATTCATGGCATTTATACTGATCATACGCTCTCAGCATTTATACTTTTCATACGTTCATGGCATTTATTCTGATCATACGCTCTCAGCATTTATACTGTTCATACGTTCATGACATTTATACTGTTCATACGCTCATGGCATTTATACTGTTCATACGCTCATGGCATTTATACTGTTCATACGTTCATGACATTTATACTGTTCATACGCTCATGGCATTTATACTGTTCATACATTCATGGCATTTATACTGATCATACGCTCTCAGCATTTATACTGTTCATACGTTCATGACATTTATACTGTTCATACGTTCATGGCATTTATACTGTTCATACGTTCTCAGCATTTATACTGTTCATACGTTCATGGCATTTATACTGATCATACGCTCTCAGCATTTATACTGTTCATACGTTCATGACATTTATACTGTTCATACGCTCATAGCATTTATACTGTTCATACGTTCATGGCATTTATACTGTTCATACATTCATGGCATTTATACTGTTCATACGTTCTCAGCATTTATACTGTTCATACGTTCATGGCATTTATACTGATCATACGCTCTCAGCATTTATACTGTTCATACGTTCATGACATTTATACTGTTCATACGCTCATGGCATTTATACTGATCATACGCTCTCAGCATTTATACTGTTCATACGTTCATGGCATTTATACTGATCATACGCTCTCAGCATTTATACTGTTCATACGTTCATGACATTTATACTGTTCATACGTTCATGGCATTTATACTGTTCATACGTTCATGGCATTTATACTGTTCATACGCTCATGACATTTATACTGTTCATACGTTCATGACATTTATACTGTTCATACGTTCATGGCATTTATACTGTTCATACGTTCATGGCATTTATACTGTTCATACGCTCATGACATTTATACTGTTCATACGTTCATGACATTTATACTGTTCATACGTTCATGGCATTTATACTGTTCATATGTTCATGGCATTTATACTGTTCATACGTTCATGGTATTCATACTGTTGATACGTTCATGGCATTTATACTGTTCATACGCTCATGGCATTTATACTGTTCATACGCTCATGGCATTTATACTGTTCATACGCTCATGGCATTTATACTGTTCATATGCTCATGGCATTTATACTGTTGATACGTTTATGGCATTTATACTGTTCATACACTCATGGCATTTATACTATTCATAAGCTCATGATATTTATCGCGGCTTCTGTGCGGTGCATGCACTCTTGGCATTGGTATCATGTTTTCACTTATAGCTGTTCATTCGCAGACAGCATTTATATAATCGTCGTAGCTTCTATGCCATGTAGTGTTTCCTCGTAGTGTTTTATTCTGTCGTCATACGGTTATAGTATATAAAACAAAAAAAAAAAATAAGCTCATGAAATTTATATTGTTCATACTCTCATTGCATTTACACTGTTCATACGCAGTGGCTTTTATTTTGTTCATACGCTCATGGCTGTAATTCTAATTGTACACTCATAACTGGTTATACGCTCATGACATTCATTCTGTTCATACGTTCATGACATTTATACTTTTCATCATTTCATGGCATTTATACTGTTCATACACTCATGACGTTTATACTGTTCATACGCTCATGGCATTTATACTGTTCATACGTTCATGGCATTTATACTGTTCATACGTTCATGGCATTTATACTGTTCATATGTTCATGGCATTTATACTGTTCATACGTTCATGACATTTATACTGTTCATACGTTCATGACATTTATACTGTTCATACGTTCATGGCATTTATACTGTTCATACGCTCATGGCATTTATACTGTACATACGTTCATGGCATTTATACTGTACATACGCTCATGGCATTTATACTGTTCATACGCTCATGGCATTTATACTGTTCATACGCTTATGGCATTTATACTGTTCATAGGCTCATGGCATTTATACTGTTCATACGCTCATGACATTCATACTGTTTATACGTTCATGGCATTTATACTGTTCATACACTCATGACGTTTATACTGTTCATACGCTCATGGCATTTATACTGTTCATAGGCTCATGGCATTTATACTGTTTATACGTTCATGGCATTTATACTGTTCATACGCTCATGGCATTTATACTGTTCATACGCTCATGGCATTTTAAACTGTTCATACGTTCATGGCATTTATACTGTTCATACGCTCATGGCATTTATACTGTTCCTACGTTCATGGCATTTATACTGTTCATACGCTCATGACATTCATACTGTTTATACGTTCATGGCATTTATACTGTTCATACGCTCATGGCATTTATACTGTTCATACGCTCATGGCATTTTAAACTGTTCATACGTTCATGGCATTTATACTGTTCATACGCTCATGGCATTTATACTGTTCCTACGTTCATGGCATTTATACTGTTGATACGTTCATGACATTTATACTGTTGATACGTTCATGACATTTATACTGTTCATACGCTCATGGCATTTAAACTGTTAATACGCTCGTGGCTGTAATTCTAATTGTACACTCATGACTGGTTATTCGCTCATGACATTCATTCTGTTCATACGTTCATAACATTTATACTGTTCATACGTTCATGACATTTATACTGTTCATACAATCATGACATTTATACTGTTTATACACTCATGACATTTATACTGTTCATACGTTCATGGCATTCATACTGCTCATAGTTACATAGTTACATAGTTAGTATGGTTGAAAAAAGACATACGTCCATCAAGTTCAACCAGGTAATTGAAGGGAAGGGTGTAAGGGGATAAGGGAAAAGGATTTTGTTTTATAATTCTGCATAAGCATTAATGTTATTTTGTTCCAGGAATGTATCTAACCCTGTTTTAAAGCTATTAATTGTTCCTGCTGTGACCAGTTCCTGAGGTAGACCATTCCATAAATTCACAGTCCTCACGGTAAAGAAGGCGTGTCGCCCCTTGAGACTAAACCTTTTCTTCTCCAGACGGAGGGAGTGCCCCCTCGTCCTTTGGGGGGGGGGGGGGGGGTTAACCTGGAACAGTTTTTCTCCATATTTTTAGTATGGGCCATTTATATACTTATATACGTTTATCATATCCCCCCTTATACGTCTCTTCTCAAGACTAAACAATTGTAACTCCTTTAATCGCTCCTCATAGCTAAGATGTTCCATGCCCCATATTAGTTTAGTCGCGCGTCTCTGCACCCTTTCCAGCTCCGCAGTGTCCCTTTTATGGACAGGCGACCAAAACTGAACAGCATATTCCAGGTGAGGCCGTACCAATGCTTTATAAAGGGGGAGTATTATACACTATAGACTGTACCAATGCTTTATAAAGGGGGAGTATTATACACTATAGACTGTACCAATGCTTTATAAAGGGGGAGTATTATACACTATAGACTGTACCAATGCTTTATAAAGGGGGAGTATTATACACTATAGACTGCACCAATGCTTTATAAAGGGGGAGTATTATACACTATAGACTGTACCAATGCTTTATAAAGGGGGAGTATTATACACTATAGACTGTACCAATGCTTTATAAAGGGGGAGTATTATACACTATAGACTGTACCAATGCTTTATAAAGGGGGAGTATTATACACTATAGACTGTACCAATGCTTTATAAAGGGGGAGTATTATAGACTATAGACTGTACCAATGCTTTATAAAGGGGGAGTATTATACACTATAGACTGTACCAATGCTTTATAAAGGGGGAGTATTATACACTATAGACTGTACCAATGCTTTATAAAGGGGGAGTATTATACACTATAGACTGTACCAATGCTTTATAAAGGGGGAGTATTATGTCCCTGTCCCTGGAGTCCAGGCCTCTTTTTATACATGACAATATCCTGCCGGCCTTGGAAGCAGCAGCCTGACATTGTGCTATTCTGTAGTCTGTGATCTACAAGTCCCCCAGATCCTTCTCTACCAGTGACTCTGCCAGTTTAATCCCCCCTAAGACATACGATGCTGCAGGTTATTAGTATACACAGCCCCCCTCTATATACACAGCCCCCCTCTATATACACAGCCCCCCTCTATATACACAGCCCCCCCTCTATATACACAGCCCCCCTCTATATACACAGCCCCCCTCTATATACACAGCCCCCTCTATATACACAGCCCCCTCTATATACACAGCCATTCCTCTATATACAGAGCCCCCCTCTATATACACAGCCCCCCTCTATATACACAGCCCCCCTCTATATACATAGCCCCCCTCTATATACACAACCCCCCTCTATATACACAGCCATTCCTCTATATACAGAGCCCCCCTCTATATACACAGCCCCCCTCTATATACATAGCCCCCCTCTATATACACAACCCCCCTCTATATACACAGCCCCCCTCTATATACACAGCCCCCCTCTATATACACAGCCCCCCTCTATATACACAGCCATTCCTCTATATACAGAGCCCCCCTCTATATACACAGCCATTCCTCTATATACAGAGCCCCCCTCTATATACACAGCCCCCCTCTATTTACACAGCCCCCCTCTATATACACAACCCCCCTCTATATACACAGCCATTCCTCTATAAACAGAGCCCCCCCTTTATATACACAGCCCCCCTCTATATACACAGCCCCCCTCTATATACACAGCCCCCCTCTATATACACAGCCCCCCTCTATATACACAGCCATTCCTCTATATACACAGCCCCCCCTCTATATACACAGCCCCCCTCTATATACACAGCCCCCCTCCATATACACAGCCCCCCCTCTATATACACAGCCCCCCTCTATATACACAGCCCCCCTCTATATACACAGCCCCCCTCCATATACACAGCCCCCCTCTATATACACAGCCCCCCTCTATATATACACAGCCCCCCTCTATATACAGCCCCCCCTCTATATACACAGCCCCCCTCTATATACACAGCCCCCCCTCTATATACACAGCCCCCCTCTATATACACAGCCCCCCCTCTATATACACAGCCCCCCTCTATATACACAGCCCCCCCTCTATATATACACAGCCCCCCTCTATATATACACAGCCCCCCTCTATATACACAGCCCCCCTCTATATATACACAGCCCCCCTCTATATACACAGCCCCCCCTCTATATATACACAGCCCCCCTCTATATATACACAGCCCCCCTCTATATACACAGCCCCCCTCTATATACACAGCCCCCCCTCTATATACACAGCCCCCCTCTATATATACACAGCCCCCCCTCTATATACACAGCCCCCCTCTATATATACACAGCCCCCCTCTATATACACAGCCATTCCTCTGTCAAGGCTTCTACTCACCTCTTCATAAAAGCAGATTAGATTGGTGACACCTTCTATCCTTAGTAAACCCATGCTGGCTATCACTTATAATACTATTATCCCCTATGTATTCCTGTATGTAATCCCTTATAAGTCCTTCAAACAATTTACCCACAATGCACGTTAGACTTACCAGTCTATAGTTTCCTGGGGAAGACCTAGAGCCCTTTTTGAAGATTGGTACCACATTCGCCTTGCACCAGTCCCTTGGCACAATACCAGACACCAGAGAATCTCTAAATATCATGAACAGGGGTACAGATATTACTGAACTTACCTCTCTAAGAACTCTTGGGTGTAGTCCATCCGGCCCTGGGGATTTGCTTACATTTATATCACTTAACTTACCTTGTACCATCTCTACATTAAGCCAGTTCAGTACATTACATGATGTGTTACCAGCACTGACCTGTACATGATGTGTTACCAGCACTGACCTGTACATGATGTGTTACCAGCACTGACCTGTACATGATATGTTACCAGCACTGACCTGTACATGATGTGTTACCAGCACTGACCTGTACATGATGTGTTACCAGCACTGACCTGTACATGATGTGTTACCAGCACTGACCTGTACATGATGTGTTACCAGCACTGACCTGTACATGATGTGTTACCAGCACTGACCTGTACATGATGTGTTACCAGCACTGACCTGTACATGATGTGTTACCAGCACTGACCTGTACATGATATGTTACCAGCACTGACCTGTACATGATGTGTTACCAGCACTGACCTGTACATGATGTGTTACCAGAACTGACCTGTACATGATGTGTTACCAGCACTGACCTGTTCATGATGTGTTACCAGCACTGACCTGTACATGATGTGTTACCAGCACTGACCTGTACATGATGTGTTACCAGCACTGACCTGGCCAATGTCAGCTCCTTCCATAGTATATACAGAACTAAAGAACCCATTCAGTAGCTCCGCCTTCTCTTGATCGCCCGTGACAACCTCCCCATTATCATTATTAAGGGGTCCTACATGCTCTGTCCTCGGTTTTTTTGTATTTATATATCTAAAAAAATATTTAGGATTAGTTTTGCTTTCTTTGGCCACCTGTCTCTCATTTAGAATTTTTGCTGTTTTTATTATATTTTTACAGATTTTATTAAGCTCCTTGTACTGTATAAATGTTATCGCTGACCCATCAGATTTGTATTTTTTGAAGGCTATTTTTTTGTTGTTTATTGCTCTTTTAACATCATGTGTCAGCCATGTAGGACTTAGTTTTAATCGTTTATATTTGTTCCCCTTTGGTATATATTTAGCTGTATAGTTATTTAGAGTTGATATAAAGATGTCCCATTTCCCTTCTGTATCAGTATTTGAGAACCCCTCCCCCAGTCTATGTCCTGTAGTGCAGCCCTCAGCCCAGGGAAATTTGCCTTTTTAAAGTTATATGTTTTTGCTTTCCCCGCCTGTCTTTGTTTTCTACATTTTAAGTGAAAAGTAACTATATTGTGGTCGCTATTCCCAAGGTTTTCCCGCACAGTTACATTACCAACCAGCTCTGCGTTGTTGGAAATGATCAGATCCCACAAGGCATCACTTCTTGTTGGGTCCTCCACAAACTGGCCCATAAAATTATCCTGCAATAAATTTAGGAATTGTCGCCCCTTTGTAGTTTTAGCCAACCCCGGACCCCAATCTATATCTGGATAGTTAAAATCTCCCATTATTACCACTGTACCTGCCCGGGCGGCCCTCTCTATTTGTTTATACAGCCAACCTTCTATCTCTTCAGTAATATTAGGGGGTCTGTAGATTACACCAAATACGTTCATGGCATTTATACTGTTCATATGTTCATGGCATTTATACTGTTCATACGTTCATGGCATTTATACTGTTCATACGTTCATGGCATTTATACTGTTCATACGTTCATGGCATTTATACTGCTCATACGCTCATGACATCCATACTGTTCATACGCTCATGGCATTTATACTGTTCATACGTTCATGGCATTTATACTGTTCATACGTTCATGGCATTTATACTGTTCATACGCTCATGGCATTTATACTGTTCATACGTTCATGGCATTTATACTGTTCATACTTTCATGGCATTTATACTGTTCATACGCTCATGGCATTTATACTGCTCATACGTTCATGGCATTTATACTGTTAATACGTTCATGGCATTTATACTGTTCATACGTTCATGACATTTATACTGTTCATACGTTCATGGCATTTATACTGTTCATACGCTCATGGCATTTATACTGCTCATACGTTCATGGCATTTATACTGTTAATACGTTCATGGCATTTATACTGTTAATACGTTCATGGCATTTATACTGTTCATACGTTCATGGCATTTATACTGTTCATACGTTCATGGCATTTATACTGTTCATACGTTCATGGCATTTATACTGTTCATATGCTCATGGCATTCATACTGTTCATATGCTCATGGTATTTATACTGTTCATAAGCTAATTGCATAAATATACTGTTTATAAGCTAGTTGCGTTTATACTGTTTTTTACACTTTTGGCATTTTTAATGTTCATGTGCTCTCATGGTTTGTACGTTCATAGCATTGGTGCTGCAAACGGCACATGCGCATATAGTTTTATATGGTGCATACGCTTTTAGCATTTATACTGTACATAAGATCTCAGCTGTGCACGGTACCTCTGCTAGTATTGTTTATACGGTATATTCGCTCATATCATTCTCTGTACTTTCAAGCATACCGGTTCATATGCTCATGGCTTTATAAGGTTTATACGTCCATAGCATTCATACTGTATTCATACGGTACATAACTGGATAGCTTTTATTCCAGGCTTTCAT